>NW_019242140.1:10466-109540 GCF_002742605.1 Olea europaea var. sylvestris | reverse complement strand
AAATGCCTCGACCTTTCATTTGAGAACGATAATTAGCTTATTGTTTTGAATAAACAAACATTAGTATATATGTTAATATAAGACGACATTAGCAAGAAATAGTTACCAAGATTATGCAATCGAAGTCTAATGAGTAGCAGAAAGAATTAATTTTAAGCAATTTACATCATTGTAGTAGGCTGCATAAAAGTATGTCTTTTTCATAAACTCTATTACATTTCGCAACGAGTGATGTCACCTAATCAATGAGGAAAAAGTAGTAAAATAATAAATACTCAATTAGCGAATATCATCTTAAATTTTAAGCATTTTAAATCAATTTACAAATAAAGCATTTGCTTTCATCATTATTATATAACTTGAAAATTATATAAAAATTTATAACCCATACAGCATTGCATCATCATATAAGTATGTTTTAATAATACAAAACTACCGACACTACGTATTGAGTAAATTGTTCACTCTACCTATTTAGAAAAAAGTCTTCTTAACAAAAGTGTCTACTCTCCAATAAATATAAATAGTAATATATTTTTACATTTATTAGTATAAGGAATACGAAGATACAAACAAAAATAGACAAACTGTTAAATGACTAATTGCCTAATTTCTTTTAATAAGCATGATTAAGTTTATGACCAATTTTAGTTTGCTATTCATCCTAAGAAATAATCCGAAAATATGCTTGACAATTAAAAATAAATGAAAAGGGACTTCTATGTTTTTAACTTCCACTATTACCAGGAATAAAAAGAAAGGAATGTGATTAAACTTGTTAAGAAGTTCATTAAAATTAATCTTTCTTCATCCTTTACCGTACAAATCTAAACTATATTTGCTGGGTGACATATTTGCTGGTATAAAGATGAAAATGTAAGTTAGCAATCACTTGTTATTGCAGCTAAAAGTTTTTATCTTTAAATAAACAATAAGATAAAAAAAAGCATAAAATGGTTGAAATTTTGAAATATAAGTCATGTATTATGAATAATAATGTAATGCAAATAAGAAAGCTTATTATTGAATTCTCTTTCTTGAGTCCTAAGTCACAAATTCTGATAAAATAATTCTACTACAAACTAAATTTTATTAAAAAAATAAACTTATTGAAATTTTATTATTTAAATACATCAACATTACAATTTCTAACCATAAGTAGAGGGATTTGCAATAATAGGCTGAACTTTGAAAAATTCATCATTCACACATTTAGTTTTGTGTATACTGGACTACTCGAAATATAATAAAACATAATCCTCTAAATTCACACACAAAATTTATACTTTTCTTCTCAAAATGAATTAATTTCTCAAAACTCTACAAAACAAAATTTAAAAAAGTCGCAGCCATCAGTACTTTTCCACAAAAAAAATCGATGGAGCGATAAAATCAAAAGATAAAAAATTCAAAAATTCATGAAACGGAAGAACATGAGAAGATTTTCAAATATCATTGAATGAAAAGTGATCAAAGAGACGTGTGAAAAGTAAAAAAACGCATCTTTTGTGGATGGAATTCTTTTAAGAGTTGCAACACATTCATCTCTTATACTAACAAATTTGAAAAATGCCTCGACCTTTCATTTGAGAACGATAATTAGCTTATTGTTTTGAATAGACAAACATTAGAGTATATGTTAATATAAGACAACATTGGGAAAAAATAGTTACCAAGACTATGCAATCGAAGTTTAATGAGTAGCAGAAAGAATTAATTTTAAGCAATTTAAATCATCGTAGTAGGCTGCATAACAGTACGTCTTTTTCATAAGCTCTATTACATTCTGCAATCAGTGATGTCACCTAATCAATGAGGAAAAAGTAGTAAAATAATAAATACTCAATTAGCGAATATCAATTTAAATTTTAAGCATTTTAAATCAATTTACAAATAAAGCATTTGCTTTCATCATTATCATATAACTTGAGAATTACATAAAAAATTATGACTCATACATCATTGCATTATCAAATAAGAATGTTCTAATAATACAAAACTATCGACATTATGTATTGAGTAAATTGTTCATTCCACTTATTTAGAAAAAAAGTCTTCTTAACAAAAGTGTACTCACCAATAAATACAAATAGTAATATATTTTTAACATTTATTAGTATAAGAAATAAGAAGACACGAACAAAAATATGACCAACTTTAGTTTGCTATTCATCCTAAGAAATGATCCAAAAATATGCTCGACAATTAGAAATAAATGAGAAGGGACTTCTATGTTTGTAACTTCCACCATTACCAGGAATAAAAAGAAAAGAATGTGATTAAACTTGTTAAAAAGTTCATTAAAATTAATTTATCTTCATCCTTTACCATACAAATATAAACTATATTTAATGGATAACATGTTTGCTGGTATAAAGATGAAAATGTAAGTTAGCAATCACTAAACAATAAGACAAAAAAAGCATAAAGTAGTTGAAATTGTAGTAAAAACCAATAAACAAAAAAAGCAACATAAAAGTAAAGCATATCAAATGAATTTAAGGCATATTAACAAAAGATGTAAAATCTAGATATTTAATCTTTACAACTTATATAAAAATTATGAAACTAATGAATAATAATAAACCATATTGAATTTGAGAACAAAAATAAACACATACCAATGAAAAGATTGTAGTTTTATGAATGTGTAAATGAAAAAATTTCTTTATACACTATATTCTTAGTGCATGCGCTATGTAAGTTGTTTGCATTTGATGGTTTGAGTAAAACTTTCAAAGATTTACTTGTTTTTGCTCTCGATAATGCTACATATAGTTGTTCATGGCAAAAAACTGGTTCTGGAAGGTATAAACCAACAAAATCTAAAGTTTGACCTTGTGCTTTATTTATTGTCATTGCAAAGCAAGGTCTAATTGGCAATTAAGTTCTCTTAAATTGAATTGAATTTCGATCATTTTGAAGAGGTACAAAAGGAATCATTGGTAAGAACCCATATTTTTCACGATATTCACCAATTGTGATTTCAGCCAAAATTACATTTCTATTAAATTTCCGACAAGTAAGGCGTGTCCCATTACATAAACCTTCAGAAGGATGGATATTCCGCAATAATATTACTGGACAATTTACTTTAAGTTTCAATTGATGTGGTAAAATACCATTTGGTGCCAAACTATTCAAAAAATCTTCCTACAAGCTTTGTTCTGATTTGTCAATTGCTTCATCAAAACTATAGTATGTAAAAATTTCACCAAGAATTTGATTGAGCAAAATTTTGTTAATATAATCAACACATTCATTTTTAGGAGTAAGAATAACTCTGTTCATCATGTCATGTAAATTATCAACATATGCTTCTATATTTGAAAAAAGATGATGTATCAAATTTTTTAAAGATGTAATTTCATCTTCTAATGGTAAAATTATATCGTTTAAAAGTTGAATACAATGACAACTGTGTTCTTTTCTGTCCCATCTCCAATTCTAAGTAAGTAATCCCAAAACACATGATCTAATTTTGCTCTCATATTTTCAACTAAAGGTAGTTATAAATATAAAGGCCATAAATCTGATAAAACTAAGCTAACTTTCATTATGTCTTATTTTTTCCCTCTTGGTACTATTGGTAGAACCTATCGAAAATCTCCTTTAAGAATTATGACTTTCCCATCAAAAGGCAAGTCACAATAGGTAACATCTCTAAGCATTTTCTCCACAGCTTCAATAGCACGACGGTTTATCATGGGTGCTTCATCCCAAATTATTAGTTTACACATTTTTAATAAAGTTCCCAAAGCCGATTTAAAGGAATTTTAAATCTCGAATGAGCTGTTCGACCTCCAGGTAAAAGAGATGCAGATACTCCAGAGGACACTATTGCTAAAGCAATTAAATTTTGAGATCTTACGCCAGCTAAAAGTGCTTTGTATAAAAAAGTCTTCCCTGTCCCCCCCGGACCATCAATGAAAAAACACCACTTGATTCAGTTTTTACTTTTTTCATTATTGTATCGTATGCAATTTGTTGTTCTTTATTTAATATTGTCGCACAAGCAAGGCCTCCTTCAACATCAAAATTCATCGTTTCTTCTGCAACCATTCGATCCAATCTCTCAACCTTATCTATATCTACAGGGAATGACACTATTCCATAGTCATTGATATCTTTACCTGCAGGTTCTAAAATTGAATTAATATCTTTCAAAGCTCGCACTTCGGCAATTTCCAAACATATATTTTGATGTACATAATCGTTAATTATATAAGCTTTAAATTTAACCCACAATAACTTTGGATAATCAGGATTACAAAACGTAAGCATTGTAGCAAAAACACGTCTTAAAGAACCAGACATTTCATATACAATAGTTTTAGATAAACATTCTTTACAATGATTGTCTCCCTTTAAAAAACCATGTGAAAGTGCTACTTCTTGATATGTAGCATAAGTTATCCCATTCAAAGTTTTTAAATTATTAAATTATGTTGGCCCTTTAATGTGATTAAGAAGAATTCGAAGAAAATATCTCTCTCCTTTACCTGGATTCGTGGTGACAATTCATCCTATAACAAGTTGTTGATTTCTAGAAGTCCAAATTTTCTTATATGCATTCCGGACAAAATGTGCTGGAAAATCTTTATACAACATGTTCGAGTAAATTCGTTTATTTTATTTATTCGAAAAAATTCAGTTAACATAGTTTTCATTGTTAACAATACTACATAAATCAACTTTATCGATGTATCTTACTTGTTGATGATCTTCAATGTGAAGTTGTAAAGAATAAACAATCAGATAAATTTCTGATAAGTTGAAAGAAAAAATTCTCCACATAGCTTCAAGTGGAGATATCCATCTAGCAGATTGATGAGCAGAAATTTCATCAACTTTCATATTTTTATTTTTGCCAACAAAAAAATTAATGCGATCATGTCATTTATATACATATTTATACAAATATTTTACAGTTTTAATAGATGAGCATACTTCGACGTAAATGTGACAGTTAAATTTTGCACTTAAATAAGGATTATATGGAATAACCCATCTATTATCTAACATGTAGCCTCTAACTTTAATAAAAATACCATTATTACGACGTCTATACAATTGATATGAGTTATCACCAAATATAGTAGTGATACAGTAATCTCTAGAATATTTATTTTTACAACCAGTAGTTTTTAGCATACATACATTCTTTGGATTAAGATTTCCACATGGACCATGCATATTATGTTTTACAATAACAGAATGAAGATGAGAATACTTATTTTCATCAGGAATTTCACAAGATACTATTTTGTCAACTTGCTCAGCACATACAATTTTATGGGCACAATTAAAAATCAATAACAAATGCACATGAAGGAGTCCTTTTTTTTGGAATTCAACCATATATAAGCAACAACAGGGCCTAAGATATTTTCTTTACATAAATCATTTTTTAACTTCTCTAATTTTGCTCTAAATATACGTTCAATTAAATTTGATCGATTTTGAACTTCATCATTATATTTTACTTCTTACTTAATTTCAGGCCAATTTGGATTGCATATTATAGTTAAAAATATATCTGATTTTCCAAAACGTTGAACAATAGCCATCGCATCTAAATATCTTCTTAGCATATCTCTAGGACCACATGTAAAAGAATGTGGTAAAACAAATTTCTTTCCAATCTTGTATCCTCTTGTTTCTCCATTTTCAACATTATCCACAATACCTTGATAGAGTTCCGCACGAATTTGTTTCTGATTCTTTCAAAAATAATCTAACCTGGCAATTTCAATTTTAATGTACATATCTACAATATATTGTTAAAAAATTCTACTAGTATGAAGTAATACAAAAAAATTTACTATATGGATTTACTTTCAAGATTTCAATTAAAATAATCATAGTAGATTCAACTAAATTTTCATACGATTTTGAAGCTCATTTTCTGTGTCATAAAAATATAACTGCATATAAGAAGGCGTATTATTTTCTGGCATAAATTTATTTATATAATGATATACTTTTTCTCGAACTCTAAATGTATAAATACCTTTATATATTTGAAAAAAATCCTTTATCATAATTTACACCAAATGAAGTGAACGCAAAGTAATTATTATATCCACGTGACAACTTTTTGAATTATATACATTTAGGCTCTTTTGAAGTAAATAAATCATATAATTCAGTTGATGAATTTGACATAAATAGTTTAATTTTTCCATCAGAGCAACAAAAACATTTAATTTCCCTATAAAATTTACGTGCACCACAATGTTTACAATAACTGCATGTTGATAATACATGTGCAGTAGTTGGTATATTTAACAAATTAACACTTGTAGTTCAGAAAGATGAACATTTGTCGATTTTTCATTCGAAGTAGAAGGCTCAGATTAAAAACGTATTATATGTTGATCAACTTGAGTAGCACCTAGATTATGATTTTCAGATACTCTAGGATCGCTTACTCTTCTACGACGATCAACGCGCACAGTTTGGTTGAGATTCCTCTTGTCCGCCTGTCTTTAACTTTTTTGTTGACGAATGAAAGCATTATATGATTCACTTGTGCTTTCGTGAAAGCTTTCAATGTTACAAAAACCAGATAATTGATTTGCAGATGGTTCGGAAGAATCCATAGGGACAACAAAATGCTTGTACCTAGCACTGAACTAACCATAAATACAACTTAAATGAAAACCACATTAAATAGATGTATTTGAATTAGAAATCACAAATAAATATTACACAAAAATTATAATTTATTTATTTTGACAAAATAAATTCTATACAGCAATACATCACAATTTTACACATAATTTTAATCTGTCTATATTTGTTTTTCATTTCCTATAGAAGAAAAATATAAAATCGTCGAACATACATAAAATTAAAATATAGCAATTTTACCACAATAACAAATGATTGCAAAATTAACAAAAATTGAGAAGTTGAAGTGTGTAGTATATATACATATATAAATATTTAAGTAATGTACATACATTTTATGTTATATGTACATGTAGGAAGAAGGAGAAGAACTTATTTGTATAGATGATTTGCTATGCTTAAATGTAATAAGCCTAAAATTTTAGTTAACAGTAAATGTAAATTTTCTTTCTTTGATTGTAGTTTTTGGAAAAAAAATTCATGAAAGATAATTTGTAAGTAAAAAAATAAGTTGATTTTTCTTATATATATATTTTAAAAATTTTCCCTAATATTCATTTGGCCTTTTTTGAATAATAGCTAAACATATGACTATTTTAATTGAAAATAGTGTTCAGCTGACAAATATGATACAACAGTGAAATGCATTTATAAAACCTCATTTCCTAATAAACTCCCATGCCATTTTTGAATTAAATAAAGTAATTAAGAATTATAATTTGTAAAAAAATTGAATTGAAATATGGATTAAATTATAACTTGTTCCAATTATGAAGCCATTAAATGTAGAAGCCGAAAAAAAATCTTCAATATTAAAGGAGAATGGAGTCAGATATCTATGGAGTTTACATTTTTTTATGTTTCTTTTTAGTGTTTATTTAATGTTTTCAATGTAGAAATCTTATTTTATATTACCAGCATTTCCTACTATTCCTTCTCCTCAATCCATTCTTACCTTGTATCCTTTCTCGTTGCCAACTTCTTCCTACTATGAGAAATTTCATCTTTCAAAATGACTACTGCATTTTTGTTGATGAAGAAAATACTTGATGCTCAATAATAACTACTATTATTAGAGTTCTTCTGCACTCTCACAATAGTAAAATATACAACAATTGTGCTAACAAGATTGAATGAGTCTTAGAGAATTTCTAGGGTCTTATTATTATTATTATTATTATTATTATTATTATTATTATTATTATTATTATTATTATTATTATATAAAAGAGTTAATCACTTTGCATTATTATAAGTAAATATTACTACTTCTGTAATTCTATGATTTCATATATTTTATCTAATATTACGTTTTAGTCATTTCATGTTTCAAGTTTGTTAAGGGATGCACACAACAAGATAGTACTAAATTTGATAATCGTCTGTCAAATTTCAGAGAGTTGAAACTATTCTATGAAATCATTTTTGCTTCGATCATATCTGGTAAAAATATCTAAATAAAATGATAGATTATGATTGAGCAAGAACGCTTGAATGTGCCCTAGAGTGATTGAATTCAAAATGAAAGAGAAAGGTAAGAAGAGAAGAAGTAAGAGAAGAGAGCTTAGAAGTTGACCTCGGTACTAAAAACTCTAGTAGTCTTAAAGTAAAAAAAAACATTCGATTTTCAAATCAAAGATCCTTAAAATGATTTACCCAAAATCTCCAAAAATAAAACCTTACCTAACAAAAATCAAAGCTCTCAAAAAAGGTCTCAGGTTGAAACATTTACTTCAAGAAAACAAGTTTATCCAAAAAAAAAAAAAACATGAAAAGGAAAATTAAAAACATATCTCGCTCATTCTCGTTGTCGTTGCAATTACTCTATCATTAACTCTTTTTTTATTGATAATTGTTAGGGAGTTAAGTGTTTTTGTTTTGAACACAGAATGAAAGTGGAGAAGTATAAGAGAGACGTAGATTGGATTGATAGAGTCGGCGAAAATATGCAAGTGGTTTGGAGAAAATGAAATGTAAAAGATAATATCTTGCTAAATGGTAAAAAAAAGTAGGCTAAAAAGTTGAAAATAAAAAATGGCTCGGCAAACCAATTTTGCTACAGTGGTGTGAAACCTAAGGCTACAAAAATGAATAGTAAACACAAAGAGAGTCTTATGAGAGATGGTAGGATTTAACGAGTTTATGAAATCAATTTTTACACTCCACTGCTATAATATGTTGGTATACTTATATAAGAAGTACAAATCAATTTTCGGTTGAAATAATGTTTTCTTATGAAATATTGCAATATAATTAATTTTTGTAATTCGCATAATAAAGGAATAAATAAAATTGATAGGATGGTATAAAATAAAATCTTACACGTATTTTTGTTATACTATACATTGCACTTAGACCTATTTTTTTCAACTTCTTCCTCTCGAGAACTCTTTAAACACTTATAATTTCTTTAGGATCTTGAAATAATCATAGCTGTTTTTGTGTTATCTTTGGTGTTTCTCTTCACCATCACTGGCCATTCCAGTAAGTTTATTGATTTTTGATTTATTATCTTTTATACTACCTTAAAAATAAAAATAAAAATAAAAAAAACTTTTGGATATGGCTTTTTTGTAATTTTTTCCAAAAAAATATTTTCATTTTTTCTCCCTTCTCAAGAATTTCTCTCTCTCTAAAAGAAGTTGAAGAAGAAGGTGTCTACTCTGTCAAATTCTCTGACAAATTGAAAGGTACGGGTTTGCTTTCGTTTGGAGAAAAAAGAGAAATAGAGGTGCGGTACTTCAAGAAGAGATATTCAGTGAAAAAGTAGAATAATATTTATTGGTGAATAGTATTAAACCAATTTATATACAGTACACAGCCACTTGAAGTGTGAAAAGGGGTGTGCACAAATGAATAGTGATTTGGCTATCCCCTTTTTTGATAGAGTAGTTATTATTTAACAAAAAAAAATTCTTTTTCCAATTAGAATAAAGCTCAGTGTACAGGACAAATATTCACAGGGGTCTTACAGACCTCTCTCATGGGTCGGCCCCACGTGGACCCCAATGTAATAAAAAATGAAAAAAAAAAAAAAAAAAAAAACTTGACTCCATCCCATGTGAGACCCCCGTAAGGGATCATTAAGGGTTGGGTCTGTTCGCCCAGCTCAATCCTTCCAATTACGTAGTCTGTATATTCTTGTATCTAATGTTAATAAAATGATGAACTAGAATTAAAAATAAAGTTGGATCTATAATATCTGTAGTTGATAAATAAATAAAAATATTTGAGGATAAATTTGTTGTACAAGGTCTTTTTTTATTTTTATTTTTTTGAGTTGAGATATGTTGTTCACCCAATCAATAATTGACACGTCATTTTAAGTTAACAACTCCAATTTTTCTTTGACCGCTATTTGTGCTTAAAATTAGATAATACTTTAATGTAAAATAATGTGTTAATCATTTATTGGTGGACAATAAATTTTGAAAGGCAGATTTCAACTCGTTTCTCTTCTCTTTTGTTATAAACATGAAATGAGAGTTTTAATTTTGCAATCAGTGTAATTACTTAGTCATAAAAGCCATAATTTCTTTAAGATGTTAGTCTATTAATTATGAGCTTAATTAAGTTATTTCAAAATAGTTCGAAAAATAGTCAAGATAATTAATAATTTTCTTTTAAAACGTTAGTCAATTAGTTATGACCTTAATTAACTTAGGTTCCGTTTGATTGCACGAAATTTTCCATGGAACTTGGAATTCGAATTCTAAAAAAAGGTTAAATCCCAACCTTAAGGGTCCCCCACCGTCCCTGCCCTGGAGCATTGTGAGGGAGGTAAACCGCAGATTATGCCTCCAAGGATATAGGGTGGAAGGCTGCTTGTACACTTGCACTTACCCAAGAGCCAAATTCATATTTCAGGATTCGAACTCTTGACGCGGCAGCCTCAAGCAAAGCTGGATTTCTCCACATTTCCCTTTTACCACTTGAAGATATGCCCTGGGGGCTTGGAATTCGAATTCTAACTTCTACTTTTGGCATGTTTGATTGACAACATTTTTCAGCGAATTGATTTTTCATGAATTTTTGGGTACAACACCTCAAAGCGTGATTTTCCACCTTTTATTTTCCTAGGGGTAGGTGGATTTTGGTTTTCCACTTTTTTTTTTGTTTTTTTTTTAATTGCTGGCAATGGGAACAAATTTTAGGAACAATTGTAAAAGAGGATATCACTAAAATTGACAATTTTCATGTAAAAAAAGCCAAACAAACACCAAAATATAGCTGATTTTTTGATCTTTTTTTCCTTTTTTTTTTTGGTTGACAATGGAAACAAATTCTAGAAACAATGGTAGAAGTTGATATCTCTTAAATTGACAATTTTCATGTAAAACAAAGTTAAACGAATACCAAAAAATATTTTTACTTCAACATTTTCCACGTGAAAAATTATATCAATCAAACACAATAATTTACAATTCTCAGGAAAATAATTTCTAAGTAATTCAATTCCCTGAAATTCATTTTTTTTCCACCCAAATTTCATCTTTGCAATCAAATAGACCCTTATTTCAGAATAGTTCGAAAAATATACAAAATAATTTAAGTAATATTATCAATTTGGTTAAAAAAAGGACTAGTTAGTTTTCTTTAATTTTTAAATAAAAAGGTACAGACTCATTTGCACCTTTTCCAAAGGTCAGGGACCTAGCTGCAACTTTCCTAATTAAAATTACGACTGTTGTTTCTATTCACTTTTTTATCGAGAAAAAAAAAAGAAAAAAGAAAAAGAACTATTGATCTGTCTTATCACTCTTGTCGATTGAACGCATTTGCTCTCAAACCATTGGCCTATTGTGCTTATGCATGGCAATTCAGCTTGCCGACTCGGGTCGCTCGTAGTTCGGCTCGAAAAAAGCCCGAGCCTTGGGGAGAGAGAGAGAGAGAAAAAAAAACCTTAAAAGTTTAGACAGCTAATTGTGGCTGTCTTATTATATAATTAAAATTAAAAAAAAAAGAGCAAAAACAAAATCGAGCCTGTCCGGCTCAAGCCTAATTTTTTTGGCCAAACTTTTGCTCCACCCAGCTCGAGCCTAGAAAAAAACTCGTTCACTTTACTCGAGCCTTGAGTTTTGACTCGCGAGCTGTTCTGCTGGTGATGGCAACGGGGCGAGGTCGGGGCAACTTTTTGCCCCGTTTAATTTTTTTTTATATTTTGAAAGTTTCAAATTATGTTATTATTAGATAATAAAATACAAATTTAAAATGGATTTTTAACGGGTGAATTGTTTAGAAATAAAATTAATTAAATTTTTTTTTATTTTTTTCTTCACGGGGCGGGGGCATCCTCGCCCCGCCTTGCCCCACCTTGCCTCGCCAACCTATTCGGAACCGATTTTTTCCTCAATCGAGGCAAGATAAATTGTCATCCCTACACTCGACTCGGTGCGTTGACATTCCTAAGTGTACTTAAACTTTCACTTGAAACTAGGGTTGTAAATGGATTTGATCTGTTCAAATCCAATTTGATCCATTAAGAATAATTATCCAATCCAATAATTCAACAAATGTTTAAATGTTTAAATGTTAAATCCATATCCGATTAACTATATTATCGAATATTCGATTCGAAATTAAAAAAAATAGAAAAAGAAAAAAATCATTAGAAATCATAGCCTCAACATTTTAATTAATTATTTATTTAAAAAAATATTTGAACTATTTTGATGAGCTCACTTATTATATTAGAAAACTCAAATCATTTTTTTTTTAATCCAAGTGATGCTCATTCTAATTCCTTTTTATAGGTAACTCTTCTTGAATTGTTTTAGTGATAATCTAATATGGAATACTAGCTTTTTAAAAGATTCTCCTCTTCCAATGACTATCTTTCAATGTGGGATACTAATCATAACAATTTGTCAATTCTAAATGTTTACTTTATTATTTTCATTAAAAATCATAACCTCAATAAAACTATATCAATTTGAACAAAGTAAATTATTTTGAACATATTAATTGTTAATTTTTTATTTTATAAAACAAATTACTATAGTAAATCTAATTAATAAATAAATTATTATTATTATTTTATTTTAATTAATAAATATATTAAATCTTTTGAAATTTTTTAATTAAAAATATTATTTATTATATAATATTATTTATTATTTAAAAATTACGTGTAAATAATACAATTTTCAAAATAGAAAAAGCTATGTCATAAATTATGCGATAATATAAAAAATATAATATATTATTATAATAAATCAGATCAAATTGAGCTATATTAATATTTGATTCATTTAGTTAACGGATTATCAGATTCGGATCTCAATTATGTCATCGGATTGAGACTCTAAGTCCATCTCTCATTAATTTTTCGGATTCAGATCAAAATTCAATCTATTGACAACCCTACTTGAAGCATATGTTAGAATGCAGAAATGGAATTATCCAAAAATTAAAAAAAATTATTCAATAAATAAGACCGTCTAGATGTTTACGTGTTTATTATATCAAAAATAAAATATTCAATTTTTTACCTAAATTCGATGATAAATTCTTAAATTAATTGTGAATCACACACTTCTAGCTTTTTTAATTATAAGAATTTGATACTTCAAACCTCCAAGTCTTTTATAGTATTCTCTAAAGTCAAGACTATACCTGTGGGTAGGCGCCTTCTTTTAATAAAATCAAGAAACGAATTCTTGATCTGAACAGTTGATAACAACAAGAAAAAATAATTTTCTCTTTCTCCAGATGTGAATACCATGAAATTATGTATTATGAATGTTTTAAAATTCCATAGAATGTCTAGGTTTCATCTAACATCTATTTATGGATATAGAAGAGTTACAATCCTTATACAATAATAATTCTACATTCAAAAAAGATTTCTAATTAAATTCAAGTACGAGTTTTAACTAAAGTACAAATCCAATTAATTTACATTTAATTACAAGTGCAGTTCAATAACTTCAATTACAATTATAATTAAGTTTACAACTTTCATAGTAATTACAACTAAGTACAAAACTCTATTGTAATTACAATTAAGTCCAAAACTATTATAATTACCATAATTAAGTTTCAATACTTTATGGAACTACCATAGGGATCTAATCGGACATATATTATTCAAGCTCCAATAATAAGATTCTGTCTAGTCGACCCTAGACCACTCAATTTAATTATTAGTCTTTGTCTTTTTCACTAAAGGCAAAAGACTGAACTCTCGAAATATATAAGATCACAGAAATCAATAAATTATTAATACATTTCTCTGACCTGCTGTATATGTATTTTATCCGCTTCCGAGATCCGATAATTAGATACGAGCATAAATGACCATTTTGCCCTTCTAAATATTTTCACTAACTTAAATTTCATTTTCTTTAACAGTCATGTAAACTAATAATAGAGGTCGAAGTCTAGCCGTCGTCAAATATTGAGCTCAGGTTTTAATCGTTCAATAGAAAATACTTAAGTAGGCACTCTACCCATTTTTCAGGGTGACGGTTCCCGACACGAATTCATGTTCTCTACTCCACTCATTCTCAAGTTCCCAACCCATCGAAACATTTGACCAATCAAATTGATCTCATCTATTGATGAATCAAAGAACCATTAAAATCACGAAAAGATATACATAATCCTGTCAAGGAATTTAGATGAAATACATAACGGTCTAGTGAAATTTAATTATCCACACAGTCACACTATAGAATTAAATTCGATACGCGGTCCGTTTAATATACTCCAAGTGTACTAACATCACCTTTAACTATTTCTGTGATAAAGAGAAATCACAAATTTAAATAGTGAATCGGTTAATACTACAACCTTCCAATACAAAAGTGCCAACCTTTATACATTTGTTGTAAACAAATTATTTAGAGGGTGTTTGAAACCCATTTTTATGGGAAAATGAATTTTAGAATAGTAGATTGATAGAAAATGTGTGGATGAGAAGTTTTTAATTTACGTGTAATATTATTTTAATGAAGAATGTGTGGTCGAAAAGAAGAGAGAGAAATGCATTTTGAGAAAAATGGGAATAAAACGGGGCCTTATGATCAAAATATAAGTTGCGTCATACTGTACTTCTTAATGCAAGTACCAAACTTATATTATCTCAACTTATCATAGGCTCTTTAATTTGAATGCTCAATAATAAATAATGCAACAAATAAATAAAATCACAATGTATTTATTATAAATAATTATTTTATTATAATAGAAATATACTATATGGGCACATAACTTAACAACATATTGCACACAGACCCATTCTCCAGATACCAAATTGAACAAAATTAGTTGCGCGATGTAATAATTTATTAGGGTGTTTTTGTGATTAACATTATTTTGGACTTTCGTGCAAAAGATAAAAGCAGCTCCCTCACATGAAGAGCATATAATAATTTGCTTGATTTGAACAATTTGTGCCCAAGCCCAAAATGATGTGACGGTCTCGGTTTCAAAAACGGAACATTGTTGGTTTGGATTGGAATTCACCCAAATCAACTAAGTCGGTTCTAATTTCAAGTTGGGTTCAAAATCTTCTTTTGTGTTATGTTTTAATATTTTTGGCAATCTACATTGTTAATTATGATCTCTCATTTCTTATCTCGTGAAATTTCTTGTTATGGATTTAATTAAACAATAGATGGCACGTCCCAACGCAAGAAATATTGAGGAATAGAAACTAAAATGAAATTGTAATTTTAATGTTGTGACTTTAGTAGGGAGCACATTATAGTTAAAGTATTCAGCTTTCCTGATGGTAAAGGCGCTTCAGTTTAATGTTTTGGTACTAGGGTATATAGAAACCTCTTGCTCGGTTATCCAAAAGATGGATTGCGGATCGTCGAAAAAACCTACCCATTTTGACAATTATTGAGCTGTTTTTGACATAAGGGTCTAGGCTACTTATATCGACCGATGAATCAACCGGTTCACCAGATTCAAGTCAAATGATTTGAATCGACCAGTACGATCCTATTTTTATAATTATCATTCACTCTACTTCTGAAAGACTTTATTCTCATTTATTGCAAATATAAACCTGTTGCATAAAAAATTTATAGGTGTCAAATATTCATATTGACAAAAATGTGAACAACTATATGCCCAGGGACCCAATGCATCCTCAAGTCAAAGTTACCGGCCTCGATTTACATGCAACGATCAAACAAAACGTGTAAAAAAAAGTAAGAACAATATTTGGAAGTAGATTTTATCTATTACGTTTATTGTAATTCTTCAATTTTCAAGACTTCCCTTTCTCAATTAAATCAAATTAAAATCCAAATTTTAATTTACAGAATTATGCTGAGTATACTCGGATCAATGTTGACTTTTGGACCCCGAAAGCAAGCAAGGAATTTCAGATTTTTCTTTTTCCTATTTTCTTATATGCCAAAGTTTAGTTTACTGCTCAAGAAATCAACAAAAGAAGAAGAGACAAAAGACCATTAAACATTTAAACTACTCAAGATGATGAAATTGAAATTAAAATTAAAATAACAATGCTTGCAATTATCTTAAAATGCATCAGTACATTAATTAGTGCAGACAGGAAATATTAATTTGTTCGATGATAATATACGACACCGATGGGGGGGCCGCTGGGGAAATCGCTGTTGGGGGGTCGGCGCAACACGCATCAACTAGCTAGCCAACAGCAAAATAAAGTAGCGAGACTGTCATAAGATCCAAATCAAAATTGAGGTAAAATTCTTCATTAATGAAACAAGAAAAGAAAATAAACAGAGAGAGAGAGAGTACATTCCGTCAAGGAAACTAGGTTCTTCCTGGCGTTGAGGAGGAGGATAAGGATGCTGTTATGGAGGTGACATTACTGGAGGAGGATAATGATGATAATGATGCTGTTGTGAAGGTGGCATTTCTGGAGGAGGATAATGATGCTGTTATGGAGGTGGCATTACAGGAGATCGAAGTCCTGGGTAAGAACCTGTGTTGTGAATTGTAATTAAATCATTCTAAGATAAATATTCATCAAATGAAGTGCGAGTAAGTGTATATAGATTGTGTACGTTATGTATGACAAGGAGTACCTTGAGGGGGATAGGGATATCCTGGTGGTTGATACATGTCTGGTGCTTCAGGAGTGTGAAAGGGGATGAAATTTAGTTTGTTCTGAAGAGGAATGAATGGAGAATGGAATATCACTGTTTATCTATGTAGAAAAATAGGGTTTGGAGGAGGCAATAAATAGGCAATGATAAAAGGAGAGATGCTTGTCACGCGCAAAAGAATTCTTTCAAAATTTTAAGAGTTAAACGCATTATCTTGAAATAGTTTATAAGTTGTAAAAGTAATATTCGACAACTAAGTTGTTGGAAGGATTTATTGAATCTCAAATGATCTAAAGAATATAAAATTTAGAATAAAAATTTAAGAGAATAAAATTGTACTCTTAAAACTCAACTTCTATGATTCAATTTTTTTGTGATGATGAAATACTAGAAATGAGCAACCTTTTATACTACATGTGGTACATAAGAAATAATTGATAATACATACATTTAAACACCCATCTAGATATGAATAGAAATAAATTCATCTATAAATTCATACATGACAATGATTTTGTAGTATTTATTGAAAAACGAAAAGTAAAATATTATTGAAATATTTGAATTGTAGTAGGGTTAAAATCATCTAAAATATGATTCTTGATATGATATTTAATATATTATAGATATGAATATACCCGTATTTTTTTCCTTTTGTTTTTGGTACTAAGAATTTCTTTCTTCAGTTATGAAAAATCACACTTCTTCTTTTCAGCATTGATGATAGGAAAAGGCCATGTGAACAACATTATTGCACATAATGTTGTTCAATGTGATTCACTTCTTCTATAAATACTTGATGACAAATGGGAAACTTGAAAAGAATTTTGCTGTTTTACACCTACCGACATGCACATGCGGATGCTGGTGGAAATTGGTAAACTTTGCAACTTTTGGGACACGTGTATATCCAACCGTTTTAATAAGGTCTGTATGACGTTCGGGTCCGAGGGAAAAGAGGGCTTAAAGAGAGGAGAAAGGATGAAATAAAAAAAGTGATTAGGTTAGATTGGAACGTCTAGGATGCAATAAGAGGGGAATCCCATTTTTTATTTTGTTTTTAACTTCTCATGTTTACAAATATTAGTTTCATTTTAATTGATTGAGTTTTATTTATGTTCAAGAGTAAGTTGTTAAAACTATTTTTACACTTTGGATTCTCGATACTTAACTGAATAGATAATTAACGAACTTTAAGATTTTTTCTTGAACATATCTTTTAGTTTTAAAGTTTGTTCAGGAGAGCCTTTTTGGAAATCATTTTGTACATTCTATGATATCTACAACCTTTTTTCAAAAAAAAAATAAAAAAATAAAATTTATCTTTCACTTAAAAATATGTAACTAACAAGCTTTTAGTTGTGAGCCTTGTCGATTGGGAAGATATATTTTTTCATGGGTAAAGTTATTATTCTTTTTAGAGATCTACCCTTGTTTGTTGCACATTTTTATCAAAAATGAGAATGAGAATTCCTACCTTTGGACACGTTTCTCACAGCAAAATGTGAGATGTGAGTCAAAGCATTTATGGCAAATGAGCACAAGAAACAGCTATATTTTTTCTAGAAAATGTGCAACAAAAGTGATGATATGATAGGATCTTTAAAAAGAGAGAGAGTAGGACACCTTTGACAAAACTTATTTTTTATTCACACAACCATTACCCTTCTGTTATTCAGTGGGACTTCACAATTTGTAGTCACTTATATTTTAATTTAAGCACTTCCAAACACGTGTCTGTTTATTACAAGTGAATTTGATGCAAATGGTCCATAAGCTTTCTTTCAACGTGTAAATGGTCTTTTAACATTTGTTTCTTGGCATCAATGTTTTAAAAAATGACTCGGAAATCGACCCGAAAAATGAAGAGGGTCGAGGTTTAAAGGGTCAAACCGGTATCGAACCGGATGACAAATTAAATAAATAAATAGACAAATAAACTATAAAATATCATAACTATAACAGATTTTTAAATTTTAGTTTTTTCATTCAAAATAAATATAATCAATATTTGTTAATTAGATTTATTTGCGCGATGTAATAATTTATTAGGGTGTTTTTGTGATTAACATTATTTTGGACTTTCGTGCAAAAGATAAAAGCAGCTCCCTCACATGAAGAGCATATAATAATTTGCTTGATTTGAACAATTTGTGCCCAAGCCCAAAATGATGTGACGGTCTCGGTTTCAAAAACGGAACATTGTTGGTTTGGATTGGAATTCACCCAAATCGACTAAGTCGGTTTTGATTTCAAGTTGGGTTCAAAATCTTCTTTTGTGTTATGTTTTAATATTTTTGGCAATCTACATTGTTAATTATGATCTCTCATTTCTTATCTCGTGAAATTTCTTGTTATGGATTTAATTAAACAATAGATGGCACGTCCCAACGCAAGAAATATTGAGGAATAGAAACTAAAATGAAATTGTAATTTTAATGTTGTGACTTTAGTAGGGAGCACATTATAGTTAAAGTATTCAGCTTTCCTGATGGTAAAGGCGCTTCAGTTTAATGTTTTGGTACTAGGGTATATAGAAACCTCTTGCTCGGTTATCCAAAAGATGGATTGCGGATCGTCGAAAAAACCTACCCATTTTGACAATTATTGAGCTGTTTTTGACATAAGGGTCTAGGCTACTTATATCGACCGATGAATCAACCGGTTCACCAGATTCAAGTCAAATGATTTGAATCGACCAGTACGATCCTATTTTTATAATTATCATTCACTCTACTTCTGAAAGACTTTATTCTCATTTATTGCAAATATAAACCTGTTGCATAAAAAATTTATAGGTGTCAAATATTCATATTGACAAAAATGTGAACAACTATATGCCCAGGGACCCAATGCATCCTCAAGTCAAAGTTACCGGCCTCGATTTACATGCAACGATCAAACAAAACGTGTAAAAAAAAGTAAGAACAATATTTGGAAGTAGATTTTATCTATTACGTTTATTGTAATTCTTCAATTTTCAAGACTTCCCTTTCTCAATTAAATCAAATTAAAATCCAAATTTTAATTTACAGAATTATGCTGAGTATACTCGGATCAATGTTGACTTTTGGACCCCGAAAGCAAGCAAGGAATTTCAGATTTTTCTTTTTCCTATTTTCTTATATGCCAAAGTTTAGTTTACTGCTCAAGAAATCAACAAAAGAAGAAGAGACAAAAGACCATTAAACATTTAAACTACTCAAGATGATGAAATTGAAATTAAAATTAAAATAACAATGCTTGCAATTATCTTAAAATGCATCAGTACATTAATTAGTGCAGACAGGAAATATTAATTTGTTCGATGATAATATACGACACCGATGGGGGGGCCGCTGGGGAAATCGCTGTTGGGGGGTCGGCGCAACACGCATCAACTAGCTAGCCAACAGCAAAATAAAGTAGCGAGACTGTCATAAGATCCAAATCAAAATTGAGGTAAAATTCTTCATTAATGAAACAAGAAAAGAAAATAAACAGAGAGAGAGAGAGTACATTCCGTCAAGGAAACTAGGTTCTTCCTGGCGTTGAGGAGGAGGATAAGGATGCTGTTATGGAGGTGACATTACTGGAGGAGGATAATGATGATAATGATGCTGTTGTGAAGGTGGCATTTCTGGAGGAGGATAATGATGCTGTTATGGAGGTGGCATTACAGGAGATCGAAGTCCTGGGTAAGAACCTGTGTTGTGAATTGTAATTAAATCATTCTAAGATAAATATTCATCAAATGAAGTGCGAGTAAGTGTATATAGATTGTGTACGTTATGTATGACAAGGAGTACCTTGAGGGGGATAGGGATATCCTGGTGGTTGATACATGTCTGGTGCTTCAGGAGTGTGAAAGGGGATGAAATTTAGTTTGTTCTGAAGAGGAATGAATGGAGAATGGAATATCACTGTTTATCTATGTAGAAAAATAGGGTTTGGAGGAGGCAATAAATAGGCAATGATAAAAGGAGAGATGCTTGTCACGCGCAAAAGAATTCTTTCAAAATTTTAAGAGTTAAACGCATTATTTTGAAATAGTTTATAAGTTGTAAAAGTAATATTCGACACTAAGTTGTTGGAAGGATTTATTGAATCTCAAATGATCTAAAGAATATAAAATTTAGAATAAAAATTTAAGAGAATAAAATTGTACTCTTAAAACTCAACTTCTATGATTCAATTTTTTTGTGATGATGAAATACTAGAAATGAGCAACCTTTTATACTACATGTGGTACATAAGAAATAATTGATAATACATACATTTAAACACCCATCTAGATATGAATAGAAATAAATTCATCTATAAATTCATACATGACAATGATTTTGTAGTATTTATTGAAAAACGAAAAGTAAAATATTATTGAAATATTTGAATTGTAGTAGGGTTAAAATCATCTAAAATATGATTCTTGATATGATATTTAATATATTATAGATATGAATATACCCGTATTTTTTTCCTTTTGTTTTTGGTACTAAGAATTTCTTTCTTCAGTTATGAAAAATCACACTTCTTCTTTTCAGCATTGATGATAGGAAAAGGCCACGTGAACAACATTATTGCACATAATGTTGTTCAACGTGATTCACTTCTTCTATAAATACTTGATGACAGATGGGAAACTTGAGAAAGAATTTTGCTGTTTTACACCTACCGACATGCACATGCGGATGCTGGTGGAAATTGGTAAACTTTGCAACTTTTGGGACACGTGTATATCCAACCGTTTTAATAAGGTCTGTATGACGTTCGGGTCCGAGGGAAAAGAGGGCTTAAAGAGAGGAGAAAGGATGAAATAAAAAAAGTGATTAGGTTAGATTGGAACGTCTAGGATGCAATAAGAGGGGAATCCCATTTTTTATTTTGTTTTTAACTTCTCATGTTTACAAATATTAGTTTCATTTTAATTGATTGAGTTTTATTTATGTTCAAGAGTAAGTTGTTAAAACTATTTTTACACTTTGGATTCTCGATACTTAACTGAATAGATAATTAACGAACTTTAAGATTTTTTCTTGAACATATCTTTTAGTTTTAAAGTTTGTTCAGGAGAGCCTTTTTGGAAATCATTTTGTACATTCTATGATATCTACAACCTTTTTTCAAAAAAAAAAAAAAAAAAAAAACCTTTTTAAAAAAAAAAAAAAAAAAAAAAAAATTTATCTTTCACTTAAAAATATGTAACTAACAAGCTTTTAGTTGTGAGCCTTGTCGATTGGGAAGATATATTTTTTCATGGGTAAAGTTATTATTCTTTTTAGAGATCTACCCTTGTTTGTTGCACATTTTTATCAAAAATGAGAATGAGAATTCCTACCTTTGGACACGTTTCTCACAGCAAAATGTGAGATGTGAGTCAAAGCATTTATTGCAAATGGGCACAAGAAACAGCTATATTTTTTCTAAAATGGAGGGAAATTGTGCGACAAAAGTGATGATATGATAGGATCTTTGAAAAAGAGAGATAGTAGGACACTTTTGACAAAACTTATTTTTTATTCACACAACCATTACCATTCTGTTATTCAGTGGGACTTCACAATTTGTAGTCACTTATATTTTAATTTAGGCACTTCCAAACATGTGTCTGTTTATTACAAGTGAATTTGATGCAGATGGTCCATAAGCTCTCTTTCAATGTGTAAATGGTCTTTTAACATTTGTTTCTTGGCATCAATGTTTTAAAAAATGACTCGGAAATCGACCCGAAAAATGAAGAGGGTCGAGGTTTAAAGGGTCAAACTGGGATCGATCTGGTATCGAACCGAATGACAAATTAAATAAATAAATACACAAATAAATTATAAAATATCATAACTATAATAAATTTTTAAATTTTAGTTTTTTCATTCAAAATAAATATAATCAATATTTGTTAATTTGAATTATTATAATAATTTATTTTATAACCTTGAAAACCAACAATTAATATGTCCAAAATAATTTGGTTTGTTCAAATTGAAAATTATAATCGTGTTGGGATTTATGATTTGTTAATGAAAATGATGAAATAAACTAGGAAACACTTAGAATTGACAATTGGCAAGTATTCCACATTAGGAGATTACCACAACATTGGAAGAATAGTCTCCTTCAAAAAGGATCTAGTATCCCATGTTGCAAAATTACTAAAACATTGAAAGAAGGATCTCCTTTAAAAAGAAGGCAAGGGAGAATCACTTTTATAAAAAAAAATTATTTGGGCCTTCAATTGCAATGGGTGGCCCATTAAGGTAGTTAAAAGTTTTTGTAGAAAAAAAAATCAAATTACCAGGAAAAAATTGTGACCGGTTTTTCGGTTCACGGATTTTTATTTTTCAGTTAGTTTATGAGTACCGGACCGGATTAAAGGCCGATTCATGATTTTTCCGGTTAAATCGGCCAATCCAGTCCGATTTTTATAACATTGCTTGGCATAACGTCCTAATCTATGTGTGGTGCATAATTGGTCCTTTCTTTAAAGATGAAATTTCATCAATTTTAACGATTGCACTACACGTACATAATGGTTTTACACACACATAATGTTGTGAAATATGATTGAATCAAAAATTTCTTCAACAAAAAAAAATAATAATAAAAAAATTCACTCCCTTTTTGACGCTTCGGGGGATGTATTCATTTGGAACTTTTAAAAGACTTTTAACAATTTAAAAAGTTTAGGTATATTCAATTAAGACACTTAAAACTCTCTAAAAGTTTAAGTGTCTTTAATCGAGATTTCTACGGACTTTTAAAGAGTCTCTAAAAATTACAGGGTATTCAATTGAAATTTTTTAGAAGTCTTTACAAGTCCTGATGTAGTCAAATAGATATTGACTTCTGGAGAATTCTCTACTTACTGGACTTTTAGAGGCTTTTTGATGAAAAATATAAATGGCAAATCTCAAATAAAATTTCTCATGTATTTTGAGACTTGTGAAGATTTTAGAGCCAAAAAGAAAAAAAAAAGAAGAACGTATTTTTTCTCAATTCTAGAATTTTCTCGTATTTCTTATTTTTTCTCAATTCTAGAATTTTCTCGTATTTCTTCAATTCATTTGCTGTAATCAATTTATGATTATTCTATATATACATAATTACTTTTGAATTTAAATTATATGCAATTGATTCAAAATGTAGAATTTCATGTAATTGATCTTCTTCCTCTTTTTTTTTTTTTTTAAAGAACAATTTGTGTTCGTGTAATTTAAGTTGAATGACTGGGCCGTAACTAGTAAAAGAAAATTTCGTGGGCATCATGGATCTCGAAAATGTTAATTAGGTAGTAAAAAAGATTATAATTTTTCAAGTACATAATAAATTTGTCAAATGAAAAGTCTTTTTAAAAATCTTTAATTGAAGTTTGCGAAAAGTCCATTGAAGACTTCTATTAATTCTTAATAAATCCATAGAAGTCACTTAAAAATCTACAAAAGTCACTCACCTAAAAAAGTCTATAGATGTTTTTAAAATTCTCAATTGATACATTCTTTTATCTGTATGTGAATCATCATGTAATTTCATTAAGTTCAAGTAGCATTAGTCTAATTCAAGTTACGAAAAATTGTGGCCAAGAAAAGTACAAATCAATCTCGAACTTTTGTAAAGGAAAATAAATTCGCATACTAAATATATCATTAATCACGTCCATTAAGTTTTTTAAAGGAAAATAATTAGTCAAATTATCATCCTCTAAAGTATATGTGATTGCCTTTTTTATGTTAAATAAATATGTAATTTTTTGACATTCAACCAATCTTATTATTATATTAATTAATAAAAAAATATTGATAAAAAATTCATTTTCCAATTATATAGTCTGTATTTTCTGTATCTAATGTTCATAAAACGATGAATTAGAATTAAAAATAAAGTTGGAGCTATAATATCTATAGTTGATAGATAAATAAATAAAAGTATTTGAGGATAAGTTTGTTGTACAAGTTTTTTTTTTTTTTTTTTTTTTTGAGTTGAGATATGTTGTTCACCAATGAATAATCAGGGGCGGACCCAGACGACTTGGCTTAGGGGGGCAAAAATAAAATTTGTAGGATATCTTCTAATAAAAAAAACTAAGGAAAAAAAAAAAAAAAGCTAAGCAAATTTTTTTTTCTTGCCCCTATAAACCCCCCTAGGTCCGCCCCTGTGAATAATTGATACATCATTTTAAATTAACAAATTCAATTTTTCTTTGACCACTACTTGTGCTTAAAATTAGATGATACTTTAATGTAAAATAATGTGTTAATCATTTATTGGTGGACAACAAATTTCAAGCAGGGGATCTTTACTCGTTTTTCTTCTTCTTTTGTTATAAACATGAAATAAGAGTTTTAATTTTGCAATTAGTGTAATTACTTAGTCATAAAAGCAATAATTTCTTTAAGACGTTAGTCTATTAATTATGAGCTTAATTAAGTTATTTCACAATAGTTCCAAAAATATACTAGATAATTAATAATTTTCTTTTAAGACGTTAGTCAATTATTTATGACCTTAATTAACTTATTTCAGAATAGTTCGAAAAATATACAAAATAATTTAAGTAATATTATCAATTTGGTTTAAAAAAAAAAGGACTAGTTAGTTTTCTTTAATTTTTTAATATAAAGGTACAGACTCATTGCACCTTTTCCAAAGGTCAGGGACGTGGCTGCAACTTTCCTAATTAAAATTAGGACTGTAGTCTCCATTCACATTTTTTATAGAGGAAAAAAAAAATGAAAAAGAAAAAGAACAACTGATCTGTCTAATCACTCTCGTCGGCTGAACGCATCTGCTCTCAAGCCATTGTGCTCGAACTTTCACTTGATGCATAATGCACACAGCCCTTTTCTCCAAATACCGAATTGAACTAAATTATTTGCGCGATGTAATAATTTATTAGGGTGTTTTTGGGATTCACATTATTTTGGACTTTCATGCAAGAGATACAGCAGCTCCCTCACATGACAGAGCATATATGAATTTGCTTGAATTGAACGCTTGAATTGAACAATTTGTGCCTGAGCCCAAATTGACCCAACCAAAATAATGGGACGGTCTCATTTTTGAAAACTGAACTTGGTTGGTTTGGATTGAAATTCACCCAAATCAACTAAGTCGATTCTCATTTCAGGTTGGGTTCAAAATTGAAGGTTGTCGGGATTCTATTCTTTTTTTGTGTTATTTTTTAATATTTTTGGCAATCTATATAGTTAATTATGATCTCTCGTTTCTTTCCTCGTGAAATTCCTTGTTATGGATTTAATTAAACAATAGATAGCATGTCCCAATGCAAGAAATATTGATAAATAGAAACTAAAATGAAATTGAAATTATTAATGTTGTGACTTTAGTAGGGAGCACATTGTAGTTAAAGTATTCAGCTTTCCTGATAGTAAAGGCGCTTCAATTTCATGTTTGGGTTTGCCGGTTATCCAAAAGCTTGGTTGTGGATCGTCGGAAAAACCTACCTATTTCGACAATTATTGAGCTGTTTTTGGCAAAAGGGTCTGGGTTACTTATATAGACCGATGAATCAACCGGTTCACCAAATTTGGGTCAAAATGGTTTGAATCGACCAGTACTGTTGACCTCAAGAATTTGACCCTTCACGTGGCCAACGGATAGCTACTCTACGTAATCCTCCCTATACATAACAACACACGGTAAGAAGCACACGGTCGGAACCAACGATGGTGGCGGCGGCCGTATACACTCCGACGATCAAGTCAGCATTGGGTGATCGGAATAGTGCTCAAGTTATGCAAGAGAGTGAGGAGGAGAATATATATTTCTTAGTATGGAGAGCTAAATTAGTTTCATTACCCTTTTCTCTTGCCAAACCTTGAGTATTTATAGATGTGGAGCACCGTTGGATGTGGAACACATGTATGCATCTGACAATGTGGGGCACCGCTCATAGACGTCAATCAACCACGTCTAGAGTGGGCGGGCAATTAGTTCTTCTGAGTTGAGTTGATATAAAGTCGATACGTCACATAAACTAGACCTATGGAGATGTCACATCAATTAATCTTTGGAGATATCTTTCTGACAGTGGCGGCGGATGGATCTGTTAAGGGAGTGCCTAGGAGTGTTCAGCGCTTCGGAGTTGAGGGACACTTCGATTACTTCAGTGGATCTACTCTTGGATCTAGTCTTCACCTTACAGTGCGCCATGTTGAGGTTGTTAGGAGTGGGCATTACTTCGGAACACGTGGCACTTCAGGGGAGTGGCGTGACTGTTTCTCCGAAGTGGTTTAGCTAGTGGATGGACATGTGGGAGTGGTGTGACAATTGTTTCGAAGTGGTTTAGTTAGGGGTGTAACAGTGGTCCCCCCAAGTTCAGGCATGAATATTCATATCATGGGTGGACTTGCTTTCCCGATTGTGTATGATGGCCTTAGAGTAAGTATTGTAGATTCTGATGAAGTGCTGATGTGGGAGGATGGAATAAGCATGCGTTTCGAATAGGTGTTGGGTGAAGCAAAGTGATGACTGAGGTGGTGAGGGTAGGGCGTTCTCTCTATTTCACCGAAGCTTGTAATAGCAGGCTGAAGAGCTCATTTGTCATGGGCACGTTGACCCACAGGGCCAGGAGATTACATGTTGGGAGATAGCTGAAGCCTTGTAAAGCTGAAGGATCATACGATCGAAGCAATTACCGTGTCAGTGACGCCGAAGCTTTTAAAGTTGGGTGAAGAGCTCATCTGCTACCAGTGCGCTGACGCACAGGGATGACGCGTTGGGAGATGGCTAAAACTTTGTGAAGCTGAGGAAACGTAGCGTCTGAGGCGATGACCTACAGGGATCTCTGCGTCAGGTGCATTGAAGCTTATAAAGCTGGTTGAAAATCTCGTCTGCTACCGATTCGTTGACCCACAGGGGACGACACGTTGGGAGGTAGTTAAAGCTGTGTAAAGCTGAGGAAAAAACGTAGCGTCCGAGGCGATGACCCGCAGGGATCTTCGTGTCAGGTGCGTCGAAGCTTTTGAAGTTAGGTACTTCATCTGAGGCATATTAGGATGGACTGTCTCGAATCTGAAGCTTTTTATTATGACGTTAATTGATGTGACAGCTGTCGCGTATTTTCAAGGCGACGGTTGGATGTGCTGCTTATTCCCAGAAAAGGGCTGCTGTGGCCACTTATTGCTGACGGCTGTTGTTATTCGAGGTGATGTGTTTTATGCGTGTGCGAGGGGCACAGTCAGATCTTGGCCACTGATCAAATTTAGCGTTTCGTTTCAACGATCCAGATTTGTGATGAGATGAACGGTCCAGATTGACATCATTTGAATTCGACAGTGCGGATCGTCTGAGTTCTCCTATAAAAGGAGTACTTATTGCCATTCGAACGTTTTTACCTTTGCAAACTTAGAATTCCTACTACTCTCTAATATCTTGGCGATTTTCGGCGAGTTTTAAGCTTTTTCCGACGATATTATCATTTTTCAACGATCTTCAGAGGACCATTTCCTATTTTTCGACCGTAGAAAATCCCAATCCATTCGTTTGAGTAAGATTTATTTGTTTTTTTTTTTTACGTTTTTTGAATTCTAAAGATGGCTTCTGAGAGTAGTAACACTTCAGGGAGGGAGTTGGAGATAGTGAGGGTTGACCAGCTAGTATTGGCAACCTCCTCGAAATTGTCTGAGGCAATACTAGGGGGGAGAATATTTTGGAGGCGGCCTGATAGCCTGGTAGACACTTCTATACACTGGGGGCGTCTAATTACCCTTCCAAGCTTAAGCCTGCCGACCTTGATAGACTTAGGACGGAGTATAGGATCCAGGATAGTATGGGCCTAATTTTGTCAGATCCTGATGAGCGGGCCTATTACCCTAGGCGGGGCTGTGTAGCTGTGAGCAAAGCGTTATTTAGGGCTGGTCTAAGGTTGCCGATGCTTTCTTTCATTATGTTTTGAGGACTTATGGTCTGGCCCTGACCCAACTGAACCCCAATTCTTGGAGCCAAATGGTGGAGTCATGATGCTATGGAAGGAGACGTCGTTTGGGAGAGAGAAGCCCTTTTCGGCATTTCAAACTTTGTATATCCCTAAGGTAGCCGCGGGGGGTGATAAGACCAGGGGGTGACACTACCTGACTTCATGGCGTTCCCACACTCTATTTGTGCTCGATTTACCGAGCTCCATCATGGAATGGAATAGCTCATGGTGTTGGGCCTTAGGGAGATGGGACACAATAGAGGGAGACCCCCTGGCGCCTCTTACGATCCCCACTAAGTATTCTACACTTAGTGAGTATTGAGCTTTGTGATTTTTTGTGTTTCGCATCAGCTCGGTAATTAACTATTTGTTATTCTTGCAGATACTCTTCCTCAGTATGAGCTTTCTACCGAGGAGTTCGACGTAATTTGTATCGTTTATCAGCTTTCGCTGAAGAGGAGGTCTTATAACGAGCTTATCAGGAAGAACATTCACTTTGTTGCGCACGAACTGATGGCCTCCTAAGGTAACTATCTGGAGTGTACCATTGTAATGTGTTTCCAAACTCATTGTACTTGTGTTAATCCATTTTGTTTTGCTTTAGACGATTTCAACAAGAAGAGGTCGGTGAGGCCTGACTTCAAAACTATCCAGCGGATAATGGCCAAGGCAAGGCCTTGAAGACCTCCTCCTCTGCTTATAAAAAGCAAACAAAGGATCTAGTGGCTGGAAGCAAACAGCTCCAGCCCGCAGCATAGGAGGAGAAGGAGGAGCCAGAGGCAGCTCTCCAAAAGAAAGGGAAAAAGACTGCCAGCTTGTCGGAGCGACCTATAGTGGCAAGGGCTGCTCCGGTTCTCCACCAGACAACAATCCCTACTAGTGTGGCTATAAGGGAGAGGTCGATGGCTCCTGCTGCGACTACTGCTGCTCCGGTTGGTCCCCCTATCACTGCCATTCCAGTCGCACAAGTGTCGTGGCGGTAGAGGAGAAAAAGGGCTTGCCCAGAAAAGGAGGTGGACTTTATGGGCACCAACAAAGAGGAACCAATGAGGGAGGTGTTGGAAGCCTTACCTTCAGAGATGGGGCCGTAGCCCTGGTCCACAGCAAGTATTGGACTGAGGAGTGGAAAGACCACACCTCCTCCTGCACCGTAGAGGACCTGGTTGCTGCTAACAATGCTTGCATCACCCGGGCTCTGAGTACAAGTGTTCAACTTCAAGGCTTGGTGAAAGACCTTGACGCCAAGAGAGAGGATCTGGCCAAGCGCCTGGAGGAGGCACTGCATTACTAGGATACGGTGTGAGCTACCCAAGAGAAGGCCTCGGAGGCGGAGAAAGCAAAGCAGGAGGTGGAAGGTCGGCTGGTGAGGGCCAATGAATAGGTGGAGAGGTTGAAGTAGAAGCTCTACGAAGTGGAGTGCCAAGTGGCTGCTATGGTGAGGAAGATTGATCATGCCAATGAGCACCACCGACTCACCACTGAGGCTTTGGAGGCCTCGAACCAAGAGAAGGCAGAGCTGAGGCTATGGGCAGAGGCCCAGGCTGAGGAGATCGAATCTCTGAAGGCCAAGGTGAAGGCGGTGGGGGAGTTAGTAGTGCAGAATTTTATTGATCACTTAGAAGAACATCCACTGTAGGACGACTTAGCCAACTTCTAGACCTCGTGGAATGCCCAGGCAATGTTGGATCGCCTAAGAGAGGTCTACCCAACTCTGGATCTGACATCCCTGGAAGCAAAGTTCGGTAGGCTTACTGTAGGTCGACCTGACAGGGCCGCCGAGGAAGCTATTGAAGCCCCCCACGAGGCCGAGCTAGAGCTGAATACGCCGCTCTAGTTGAATAGGAATATCTTGTAATGGCTTCGGCCCACCTCTTGTAACTTACTCTGATGTTAATGAAATTAAAATTGTTTCCATGTACTGTTGCTTCTTCCCTTTACATTTATGTTGAACAGTTTGTATCTTGATGAATAACAAGCAAAATTAAGCATTACTTACCAATAATAACCAGTTGATGACAGAAGAACTGATCCATATAAAATACTGAAGAACTGAGGCATAAGTTGATTGACCCATATAACATAACGGAGAACTGAGATATAAAAAAGTCTTTTACTAAGGCAGTTTCAACACTTAGCAAGATAGGAATGTTACAATAGACTGGACAAAATGGAGGTCGGATCAGAACATACCCTTATCATTGATAGTATTTTCTCAAGTGTTCAATGTTCCACTGATGAGGCAGCACTTTCCCTGCCATGTTTTCAATTTCATAAGTGCTGGGTCGGGACTCCCTGCGAATACGATAAGGACCTTCCCAGTTTGGTCCAAACACTCCAGACCCAGTTGGCTTCGATAATTGGAAGACCTTCTAAGAACCAGGTCCCCCACAAGAAGAGTTCGATTTCTGACCTTAGAGTTGTAATCACGGGTCATCTTTGTTTGATACCTAGCTAATTTTATTTGAAAAGAATCCCTCATTTCTTCAATGAGGTGAAGTTCGTGCGCTCGAGTTTCATCGTTGCTAATCTCATTGAAATGTATCTAACGACAAGAGGGGACACCCACCTCGACAGGACGCGTGGCTTCGAATCTGTAGGTCATGGAGAAAGGTGTTTCACCTGTTGCAGTTCGGCTGGTCGTCTGAATGGCGGGAAAGTTTATCAACCCACACCTTTTTTGAGGCATCAAGCTTCCTTTTCAGGGTATACTTGATAGTATTGTTCACTACCTCAACTTGCATTTTTGCTTGGGGGTGATGAGGTATTGAGAAGTCCTTCCTTATGTTGAGTTCATCACACAAGTCTTGCACCTTTTTGATGTCGAAATGCCTTCCATTATTAGACACTAAAGAGTGGGGAATGCCGAACCTGCAAATGATATTTTTTCAGATGGACTTTTTGGTGTTCGCTTCAGTGATTTTTGCTAGAGGTTCAGCTTCAACCCACTTGATGAAATAGTGTGATGCGAACCCCGTAGCAATGAAAACTATGAAACCCACAACGAGATTGATGTGAAACCCAAGAACGTCAATACTAACCCGATTTTGGATCTTGAACCCCAAGAATTGAACCAAGAAACCCTAGATTAGCGAAGAACCTAAAACCCCTTGATTACAATTGAAAGAACCCACAATCCGATTGATAGAACGCCACAAGAAGTTGAATCTTGATAAATTTCAAGATTGTTCAAGAAGAACAATAGATTGAAAGAATAAATTTCTCTCTCTATAATATTAATTCAAAGTCAAAAGTTCAAAGATTTTTACAATCCAAAGTAATCTCCTATTTATACTAATCCTCGAATAGAAGTCAAAAGGAAATATAATTCTAATAATCTAACAAAATTCCTAAAATATTAGCCCCATATGGTAGGAGTTTGATTAAGAATGAAATTCTAGTAAAATAAGGAAAAATGATGAAAAAAGAAAAATCGCGCCCAGAAATGAACCACGCGGTCGCATGGTTATAACACGTGCGGCCGCATGGTAATATAATTTCGGCCAATTGAAATCTCGGTCTCATGCTGTGCGGTCGCACCGTGCGGCCGCACCGTGCGGCCGCATGGTTACATTGCCCACTGTCGTTTTCGGCTGCTTGTAACGCATTGATCCATTTTGTTTCGACTTTCGACCCGAACACGAAACTTGTTCCATTTTGAGTCCCGAACATGGTTCCATCAAAAGTTTCTTGAACGAGCAATCCCATCGCTTGTTTCACTTGCTTTGCCCTTGATCGTGTCATTGGTCCACCATCGACTATCAACGGGTCTCGTCTCGCACTTGCCTTCGTCGGGCTCGACTCCTGGATCATATCATCCCCTCCCTCTTCAAAAGGATTCGTCCTCGAATCTGAACCTACATCAAACAGAGAGAGATCAGATACATTAAAAGTAGCTGAAACATTATACTCACCAGGTAAATCCACTTTGTATGCATTGTCATTGATCCTCTCGATGATTTGAAACGGCCCATCGCCTCATGGTTGCAATTTTGACTTCCTTTGTTCTGGAAAACGCTCTTTTCTGAAATGCACCCAGACCCAATCTCCAGGCTCAAATGTAATGCGTCTTCTTCCTTTATTTGCTTTTGATGCAATCAGCTTTCCTTTCTCTTCGATCTGCATCCTGACCTTTTCATGGAGTGTTTTCACCATCTCGACTTTTCGTTTCCCATCTAAGCTACCTCATTCTTGCATAGGCAAAGGCATTAAATCCATAGGTGTTAGTGGATTAAAACCATAAACAATTTCAAAAGGAGAAAACGAAGTAGTAGAATGTGTAGCTCGATTATATGCAAACTCTATAAACGATAAACACTCTTTCCATGATTTCAGATTTTTATTGATCACTATCGTAGGTAGTCGAGTCATAGTTCAATTAACTACCTCAGTTTGTCCATCTGTTTGTGGGTGACAAGTTGTAGAAAATAATAACTTAGTTCCTAACTTACTCTACAGAACACGCCAAAAATGACTCAAAAACTTCACGTCCCTATCAGGCACTATACTTTTAGGTACTCCATGTAAACGTACTATTTCCCTAAAGAATAAGTCTGCAATATTAGTAGCATCATCAATTTTATGACATGGTATGAAGTGCGCCATCTTATTAAACCTATCGACCACTACAAATGTTGAATCCCGACCCCTTTTTGTTCTAGGCAAACCTAACGCAAAGTTCATAGATATGTCTACCCAAGGTTCACTAGGTACAGGCAAAGGAGTATACAAACCATGGGGTTGAACCTTAGACTTAGCCTTTTTACAAGTTATGCACTTTCCACATATTTGTTCTACATCATGTCGCATTTTAGGCCAATAAAAATGTTCCCCTAACATGTCTAAAGTCTTTTGAACCCCAAAGTGTCCCATTAAACCACTCCATGTGCTTCCCTTACCAATAATTCACGCAAAGAACAATTAAGAATGCACAATTTATCTTCCCTAAACAAATATCCTTCATACCTATAAAATTTATCAAATGCACCTTTGTCACATGAAGCATAAATACTAGAAAAATCACAATCAGATTCATACATACCCTTAATATGCTCGAAACTAAGTAATTTAGTACTTAATGAATTTAAAAGCACGTACCTTCAAGACAACGCATCAGCAACTATATTTTCGTTACCTTGTTTGTACTTGATGACGTAGGGAAATGTCTCAATAAACTCCACCCATCTTGCATGTCTTTTGTTCAACTTACCTTGACCTCGTAAATGCTTTAAAGATTCATGATCGGTATATATCACGAATTCCTTTGGCCATAAGTAGTAGTGTTCCCAAGTCTCCAATGCTCGAACAAGTGAATACAACTCCTTGTCATATGTCGGATAATTCAATGCTGCCACACTCAACTTTTCGCTAAAGTAAGCAATATGTCTCCTTTCCTGCATTAACACTGCTCCTATACCTATTCCTGATGCATCACACTCAACCTCGAATGTTTTATCAAAATTTGGTAATGACAAAACAGGTGCTTTACACAGCTTATCCTTAATTGTGTTAAATGCAATTTCTTGAGATTCTCCCCAATGAAAACCTACACTCTTCTTTACTATTTCAGTCAATGGTGTGGTGATGGTACTAAAATCTCTTACAAATCGCCTATAAAAATTAGCCAATCCATGAAAACTCCTAACTTCAGTTATAGTCTTAGGTGTTGGCCATTCTTTAATAGCTTTTATCTTTTCTTCATCGACTTCCACCCCATTAGCACTAACCACAAATCCTATGAAAACAACTCTATCCATGCAAAATGTGCACTTTTTGAAATTAGCATATAGTTGTTCCTTTCGCAACACAACAAGCGCACAATTTAAATGTTCTAAATGCTCATCTAGATTTTTGCTATAGATTAAGATGTCATCAAAATAAACTACAATAAATTTCCCAATAAAAGCACGTAAAACATGGTTCATTAAACGCATAAAAGTGCTCGGTGCATTAGTGAGTCCAAATGTCATAACTAACCATTCATACAATCCATACTTAGTTTTAAACGCTGTTTTCCATTCATCACCCTCCCGCATGCGTATTTGATGATACCCACTCTTAAGATCAATCTTACTAAAAATGCAAGTACCATGCAACTCATCAAGCATATCATCTAGCCTAGGTATTGGGTGACGATACTTTACCGTGATATTGTTGATAGCTCGACAATCCACTCACATTCTCCAAGTCCCGTCCTTCTTAGGCACCAACAAAACAGGTATAGCACATGGACTTATGCTCTCCCTGACATAACCTTTGCTCATCAATTCCTCCACTTGCTTTTGAAGCTCCTTCGTCTCCTCGGGATTACTTCGGTAAGCTGGTCGATTCGGTATGACAGCTCCGAGTACAAAGTCAATCTGGTGCTCGATGCCTCTGATTGGTGGCAATCCACTTGGCATCTCCTCAGGAAACACATCGTCGAACTCCTGCAATAAAAACTTAACCAAACTAGGGAGGGATGTGTTAGAATCCTCAAAATTGAGGAGGGACTCCTTGTACACTAACAATATCGTTTGCCTATTATCGCTCATAGCCTTTTTCAACTCACTCTCTTTTGCATAGAAGTTGACCTTTGGCTTTTCTCTCCGCTCAGCTGACTCTTCTTCTCTGCTCTCAACTGACTCTTTTTCTCTCCGCTCATGTGGCTTCTCTCTCTTTTCTCCACTCTCAGCCACCTCACTATTTTCTCTCTTATTGATGATTTCACTATTGCCTCTCCTTTTTCCTGACTCTCTTATTCTCTCGTCTTCCTCACTTTTCAGCTTAATTTGATCTCCATACACTTGTGCCGGTGTTAATGGCGAAGAGTAATAGTCTTCCCATCCTTGACAAAGCTGTAACGATTCCTATAACCATCATATGTGACCCTTCTATCATATTGCCATGGTCTTCCTAACAAGATATGACCCACATGCATAGGCACCACATCACATACTACTTTGTCACTATAACTCCCAATTGAGAAATTAATTAAAACTCTTTTATTCACCCTAACTTTCCCACTTTCATTCAACCATTGTAACTTATAAGGCTTAGGGTGTCTTAACAATGCTAGTCCTAATTTCTCAACTAAAGTTGTACTAGCTACATTCTTGCAACTCCCACCTTCAATAATCATACTACATACCTTATCGTTGACATAAAAACGTGTGTGGAATATATTTTCTCGCTGATGCTCGAATCATCCACTTTAACTTGAGTGTTAAGAGCTCTCATTGACACCAACTATTCCCCAACAGCAAACTCCAATTTTTCTTCTTCTTCAACGTCCTCCAATGCAGGCATATCCTCAAACTCTCCTTCACTTTCACTCACCACCTCTCCATTATCCAACAAAATCATTACCCATTTATTTGGGCATTGAGAAGCAATGTGCCCTGACCCCAAGCATCTGAAACACTTGATGTCTTAATTTCTTGATGGTTGTGAATCTGTTTTGGGTGTTGTTTTGCTAGCACCTTTTTCTTTCCCTTTCTGCCACTCATTCCTACCTTTAGGTATAGCTTTATCACCTTTGTTGTTGTTATTCCACCCTGGCTTCCAAGATGGATTAACACTCGAAGTTCCTAACGGCTGCCTAGCTGCCCCTTTCCTCTTCAGCTGTCTCTCCATCTTCATAGCCACATGCAATATGTCTTCCAACTCTACATAATGTTGCAACCCCACTACATTGGCAATTTTCCTATTCAACCCATTCAAGAATCGTGCAATGGTAGCCTCCCGATCCTCCACCACATTGGCCCTAATCATGAGTATTTTCATCTCCTTATGATAGTCCTCTACACTTTTCGACCCTTGATATAGACCTTGCAGTTTTTGATGGATCCCTCGGTAATAATGGCCAGGAACAAACCTCTTTCTCATCAATGACTTCAATTCTTCCCAAGTGCTGATTGGTCTTCCCCCACTCCTACGTTGTGAAGTAATCACTTGATCCCACCATGAAATTGCATAGTCACTGAACTCCAAAACTGCTAACTTCACCTTTTTCTTCTCCGAATAGTTATAACACTCGAAGATCATTTCAACCTTCCTTTTCCACTCCAGGTATGCCTTGGGATCACTCCTTCCTTTGAATGAAGGAACTGTCATTTTTATATTTCCCAAGTTTCCATCCGACTCCTCCCCGCGATCATTCCGACCCCGTCTGTCGAACCTATCACCTCTATTCCTCATCCTTCCCATCTCAACACTGTGAAATTCATCTTCGCCCATGTCACTCCCATATCCATACTCCTCTCGCCTTTCCCTCCTAGGCTTCTATCTATCCGGTTCTCTGGCATTGGATACATCCACTCAATGCCCCTGACTAAGATTAGCCACCGATGTATCTAATCTATTCATCCAAGCCTCCTGCTTCTCCAATCTATCTCTCACATCTCCAAACGCCCTTTCAAACCTCTGCACTAAATCCTCCGTTGCATTGCTATTATTGCCTTGTCGGCTTCAGTTTGATTCTGCCCTTTCTGACATCTTAACACTAAAATTTTATTTTACTACCTCACCCAAAGTCACTCGGAACACACACAAGGCTTTTATCCTCTATTAAGCTCACCTCTCTGCCTTTTACCACTCAGTTCTTTCAACAATTGCCTCTAGGAACAATCAATGAACTCAATCAATCAATCAATTCGTGTAGAATTTCCCAAACCGGGTGTGACTCAATAATTGTAACAAAGGACTCAAAGAAAACTTTTAAAACTTGATTTGAATTGAAGGAATGGAGTGATTCAATGTGTCCAAGTAATTTAGAAACGATAATGAATAATAAAAGTTGGTATTTGACGGATTAATAATATTTAACAAGTTTTTTTTACTGTATGGATGAACAGCACCGTACGGATGAACAGTAATTTTTTTTTAAGATCCGAAAATCAATAACAAAACCAACAAAGAAAACGAAAACTGATTTGGGCGAAAATTGAGCCCAAAAATGGAATTTGAAGATTTTTGATGAAATTTTTGGATCAAAGATCAAGAAAACCTTTTGGACACAAGAACACAAGAAATTGAAAAAAATAGAAAACAAAGGATATAACCTGATTAAATTGGAGCCAAAGCTCTGATACCAACTGATGCGAACCCCGTAGCAATGGAAACTACGAAACCCACAACGAGATTGATGCGGAACCCAAGAACGCCAATACTAACCCGATTTTGGATCTTGAACCCCAAGAATTGAACCAAGAAACCCTAGATTAGCGAAGAACCTAAAACCCCTTGATTACAATTGAAAGAACCCACAATCCGATTGATAGAACGCCACAAGAAGTTGAATCTTGATAAGTTCCAAGACTGTTCAAGAAGAACAAAAGATAGAAAGAATAAATTTCTCTCTCTATAATATTAATTCAAAGTCAAAAGTTCAAAGATTTTTACAATCCAAAGTAATCTCCTATTTATACTAATCCTCAAATAGAAGTCAAAAGGAAATATAATTCTAATAATCTAACAAAATTTCTAAAATATTCATCCAATATGGTAGGAGTTTGATTAAGAATGAAGTTCTAGTAAAATAAGGAAAAACGCGAAAAAAAGGAAAATTGCGCTCAGAAATGAACCATGCGGTCGCATGGTTATAACACGTGCGGCCGCATGGTAATATAATTTCGGCCAATTGAAATCTCGGTCTCATGCTGTGCGGTCGCACCGTGCGGCTGCATGGTTACACTGCCCACTGTCGTCTTCGACTGCTTGTAACGCATTGATCCATTTTGTTTCGGCCTTTGACCCGAACACGAAACTTGTCCCATTTTGAGTCCCAAACATGGTTCCATCAAAAGTTTCTTGAACGAGCAATCCCATCGCTTGTTTCACTTACTTTGCCCTTGATCGCGTCATTGGTCCGCCATCGACTATCAACGGGTCTCGTCTCGCACTTGCCTTCGTCGGGCTCGACTCCTGGATCATATCATAGTCAATGGCAACAATGGCAAAAGTAGCGCTTCCTCTTCCTTTTGGGAGCGGGCCAATAAAGTCTATGCCCTACTTGGCGAGCGGCCACGAGCTGGTGGCCACGAAGAGGCTTTGAGAAGGCTGCCTTTGAATGTTTGAGAAGCGTTGGCACTTGTCACACTTTTGAACAAACTGGCAAGAGTCCCTCTTCAGGGTCGGCCAGAAGTAGCCTTGTCGAAGTACTTTGTGTGCTAGAGCCGTTCCTTCGGAGTGGTTACCGCAGACTCCCTGATGTAAACCCGTAGCAACATTGACTACGAAACCCACATCGAGATTGACGAACCCAAGAAAGTCAAATTAATCCAAGAGTCTAAAATTAACCCAAAAGAAAGTCGAACCAAAAAATCCAACAAGAACGATGCTTGAAAGACCCTTTGATCACACAATCCAAGAATTAAATCCGGTTGTTTGAATGCCACAAGTTAACACTTGATAAGTTCGAAGTTGTTCAATGAAGAACGATGAAGAGAAGACAATACACATCACTTTAATTCAATATCAATTATGTCAAAGGTTTTTAACAATTGAATGAAAACTTCTATTTACACTAAACCTAAAAACTAGGTAAAAATCGTGCAAAAGTCGACCTAGAATAATTAAGAATGGAAAAGAATCAAAATCTAACAAAATATGAAAAAATACCAAAAATAGGTACAAAAAATAGGAAATTTGCCAAAAAAATGGTCTATGCGACCGCATAGTGTATTTCCATACGGTCGCATGGTTCAACTAAAAATCCCATCTTGAGTTTCGGTATGCTTCCATGCGGTCGCAAGCCTTGTAAGCCTATGCGGTCGCATAGGCTTATTATTTTCCTTCGTCTTCGGCCTTTGATATTAAATTGATCCAAGTTGATTCAGCCTTCGACCCGAACATGAAAGTTGCTCTATTTTGAGTCTCGAACATGGTTTTATCAATGGCTTCTTGAACGAGCAATCCCATCGCTTGTTTCACTTGCTTTGCTCTTGATCGCGTCATTGGTCCGCCATCGACCATCAACGAATCTCTACTCGCACTAGTCTTCGTCGGGCTCGACTCCTGGATCATATCATCCCCTCCCTCTTCAAAAGGGTTCGTCCTCGAATCTAAACCTGCATCAAACAGAGAGAGATCAGATACATTAAAAGTAGTCAAAACATTGTACTCACCTAGAAGGTCCAACTTGTATGCATTATCGTTTATCTTTTCAATAACTTGAAATGGACCATCGCCCCTCTGTTGCAACTTCGACTTTCTTTGCTCCGAAAACCACTCCTTCCTAAAGTGCACCCAAACCCAATCTCCTGGCTCGAATGTCACGCGCTTCCTACCTTTGTTCGCCTGCGACGCAACCAACTTACTTTTGTTTTCAATTTGCGATTTTACCTTTTCATGGAGTGACTTAACCAATTCCGCCTTCTTTTTGCCATCTAAACTACCACTTTCATTCACAAGTAAAGGAATTAAATCCAAAGGAGTTAGTGGATTAAAACCATATACAATTTCAAATGGAGAATATGACGTAGTAGAGTGAACGGCTCGATTGTATGCAAATTCAACAAATGGTAGACACTCCTCCCAACTCTTTAAATTTGCGTAACAATTGTGTCATAGTCCTATTCACTACCTCGATTTGTCCATCCGTTTGTGGGTGACAAGTTGTGAAAAATAGTAATTTAGTGCCTAACTTACCCCACAAAACTCTCCAAAAGTGACTCAAAAATTTGACATCCCGATCCGACACTATGCTTCTAGGAACCCCATGTAAACACACAATTTCTTTAAAGAATAAGTCAGCAATGTTCGTGACATCGTCAATTTTGTGACATAGTATAAAATGTGACATTTTACTGAACCTATCTACAACCACAAAAATGGAATCCCGACCTCGCTTAGTCCCAGGTAAACCCAAAACAAAGTCCATCGAGATATCAACCCAAGGCTCACTAGGTGTAGGTAAAGGTATGTACAAACCTTGAGGTAAAACCTTAGATTTAGCCTTTTTACAACCTATGCATCGACTACAAATTCGCTCAACATCACTTTTCATTTTAGGCCAGTAAAAATGCTCCTTCAATGCATCTAAAATCTTTTGAACCCCAAAATGTCCCATCAATCCACCACTATGTGCCTCCCTTACTAACAACTCCTGAATAGAACAATTAGGAACACATAACCTATTTTCCCGAAATAAATATCCCTCATACCTAAAGAACTTATCAACCACCCCTTTTAAGCATGACAAATAAATATCCGAAAATTCAACATCTTTTTCATACAATTCTTTAATATGTTTAAACCCAAGTAGCTTAGAATTAAGAGTAGTTAGCAATACACACCTTCGCGACAACGCATCCACCACCACATTTTCCTTACCTTGCTTCTATCGAATGATGTATGAAAACGTCTCAATGAATTCCATCCACCGCGCATGCCTCTTGTTCAACTTACCTTGTCCCCGCAAGTGCTTTAGTGACTCATGATCGGTGTGTATTACGAACTCCTTCGACCATAGATAATGTTGCCAAGTCTCCAAAGCTCGAACAAGTGCATAAAGTTCTTTGTCAAATGTAGGATAATTTAAAGCAACTCCACTCAATTTCTCGCTAAAGTATGCAATAGGTCTCCGATCTTGCATTAAAGTTGCTCCAATCCTTATTCCTGATGCATCACACTCAATCTCGAATGTTTTATCAAACTTAGGTAATGTCAAAACAGGTTCTTCACACAATCTACCTTTAATAGTATTAAATGCAAGTTTCTGTTCTTCACCCCAATGAAAACCTACACTCTTTTTAACTACTTCCGTGAGTGGTGCGGTGATAGTGCTAAAATCATTCACAAAATACCTATAAAAATTAGTCAAATCATGAAAACTCCTAACTTCCGTTATGCTTTTAGGTGTCGGCCAATCTCTAATTGCTTTTATCTTTTCATCGTCTACTTCTACCCCATTAGCACTAACCACAAAACCAAGAAAAATAACTCTATCCATGCAAAACGTGCATTTCTTAAGATTAGCATAGAGTTGTTCTTTTCTTAAAATAATTAACACACACTTTAAATATTCCAAATGCTCTCATAAGTCTTTACTATAGATTAAGATGTCGTTAAAATAAACCACAATAAATTTTCATATAAAAGCACGTAAAATATGATTCATTAAACGCATAAAGTGTTAGGTGCATTTGTGAGTCCAAATGGCATAACCAACCATTCATATAAACTATATTTAGTTTTAAAAGCCGTTTTCCATTTATCACCCTCCCGCATACGAATTTGATGATACCCGATTTTTAAATCAATTTTAAAAAATATGCAAGCACCATGTAATTCATCAAGCATGTCATCTAACCTAGGTATAGGGTGACGATACTTTACCGTTATGTTGTTGATAGCCCTACAATCCACACACATTCGTCATGTTCCATCCTTTTTTAGTACAAGAAAAACCGGTACCGTACAAGGAGTCATGCTTTCCCTCACGTATCCTTTACTCATTAACTCCTCCACTTGCCTTTGAAGCTCCTTAATCTCCTCAGGATTACTTCGATAAATCGATCGATTTGGAATGACAGCTCCGGGTATGAAGTCAATTTGATGTTCAATGCCTCGAATAGGCGGCAATCCACTTGGTGCATCCTCCAGAAATACATCGTCGAATTCCTGCAGCAAAGACTTAGCCAAACTAGGGAGGGGTGTGTTAGTTTCCCCAAAATTGATGAGTGATTCCTTATAAACGAACAAGATCATCTCTTTTCTCTCAACTACCACCCTCCTCAAATCACTCTCTTTTGCAAAGAAATTCACTCGTGTTTTCTCTCTTCTCTCGGGGCACTCTCTTTCTTTTCTCTCTTGTGATTGTTCTCTCTTTTTCTCTCTAATGGCTATCTCAACGTTTTCTCTCTTTTTCTCCAACTCACTATTTGCTTTCATTTTTTCTAACTCTTTTGCTCTCCTCTCTTCCTCACTTTTCAATTTTAATTGGTCATCACAGACTTGTGCCAGTGTTAATGGTATAAGAGTAATGGTCATTCCATCCTTAATGAAATCATATCGATTTTTTTACCCATCATGCATAGCCTTTCTATCGTATTGATATGGCTGTCCCAATAAAATATGTCTCGCTTGCATTGGCACCACATCACACACTAACTCGTCCTTATAACTCGCAATTAACAAATTAATTAGCACCCTCGAGTCACCCTCACCTCGCCATTCTCATTCAACAATTGCAATTTATAAGGTTTTCGGGTGTCTCAACAATGTTAAACCCAATTTTTCTACAAGAGATACGCTAACTACATTAGTGTAACTACCACCATCAATTATAACACTACATACCGTATTGTTGACGTGGCATCAAGTGTGGAAAATGTTCTCCCGTTGCAACTCCAAGTCATCCACTTTGACGTGAGTAGTGAGAGCCCCCATTGTGACTAGTAGATCCCCAACCGACCCTTCAACTTTTTCTTCTTTACTAACATCCTCCAACGCCATCACTATCGCTCACAATCTCTATATTATCCCATAACACCATCGCCCGTTTGTTTGGGCATTGAGACGCAATATGCCCCGTTCCCAAACACCTAAAACATTTGATGTCCCGATTGCGCGACGGTTGTGCCTCCGATTTTGATATTGGTTTGCTAGCATTTTCATCCTTGCCCTTTTGCCAATCATTTTTACCTCTAGGTACAGCCCCGTTTTTGTTGTTGTCATCCCACTTCGATTTTCATGTTGGATTAGGAGTTGAAGTGCCTAACGATTGCCTAAGCGTCCCCTTCCTCTTCAATTACCTCTCGACCTTCATTGCCACATGTAACATGTCCTCGATTTCTACATAGTGTTGCAACTCTACAACATTTGCAATATCCCAATTTAACCTATTCAAGAACCCTGCCATGGTAGCTTCCCGATCTTCCTCCACATTAGCCCGAATCATAAGAATTTCCATCTCCTTGTAATAATCCTCTACGCTTTTCGATCCTTGGTACAAACCTTGCAATTTTTGATAGATTTCCCTATAATAGTGACTCAGAACAAACCTCCTCCTCATCAACACCTTCAATTCATCCCAAGTGCTAATTGGTCTTTCCCGACCCCTACGCCGTGATGTAAGTACTTGATCCCACCAAGATATTGCGTAATCCACAAATTCAAGCACCGTCAATTTTACCTTTTTCTCCTAAGAATAATTATAGTACTCAAAAATCATCTCAACCTTCCTTTCTCACTCTAAATATGCTTCCGGATAGCTTCTCCCCTTAAATTGCGGAATAGTCATTTTAATACTTCCCAAATTCCATCTACTTCATCTCCCAAGTTATTTCTACCCTGTCTTTCCATCCTATCGCCCCTATGCATCGCTCGACCCATATCAAAGTCATTTTCATCAAAATCATTCTCATCACTACGATATTCATCTCGCCTTTCTCTCCTAGATTTATGCCTACTCGATCCCCTAGCATTAAACATCTCCACTTTTCCCTGGCTAAGATTAGCAATTGTAGTACCTTTTGCACCATCCATTCCCCTTGCCTATCCACCTTCTCCCTAACATCACTAAGTACCCTTTCAAACCTCCTTATCATGTCCTCCGATGCATTGTTGTCATTACCGTTTCGGCTTGAGTTGGAACCTTCTCTTTCCGACATCATATCACACAATTTTTTTATGCCTCACAAAGATCTCACTCGGAAAACACTCACTATGGCTTTTTCCCTATATTAAACTCACCACTTGGCCTTTACCATTCAAAGTCTCCCTCCAAGCACTTCAAAGAACTAAGTGAACTAAATCAATTATTTTACCGGGAATTCAAACAAACCGAACATTAATCGAAGACCACGAGACTCAAAGGACTTGAATAAATGGAATAGATGAATGTTTTGACAAGAATATGTGAATAGACTCAATAGAAGATTGAAAGAATCGAACCCAATTGAATATCCCAAAGTCAAACATAATGTAGGAAGTGTTGTTGGTAGAAAAACAAAATCAAACAATAATAATATCAAAAAAAAAATTTTGTACTTTTTTTTTGGTATTCCTTGATCAAAGAAGATGATTAAATTCCCAACAACTCAACAAGACGACGAAAAGAAAAATAAGAACGAAAAAAAACTAAGAAAACAAAATTAACGACTCAAACAAATAAAGAAAAGATATAACCTTCAATTAATTTAGAGCTAAAGCTCTGATACCAACTGATGCAAACCCCGTAGCAACGTTGACTACGAAACTCACAACGAGATTGACAAACCTAAAAAAGTCAAATTAATCCAAGAGTTTAGGATTAACCCCAAAGAAAGTCGAACCAAAAAATCCAACAAGAACGATGCTTGAAAGACCCCTTGATCACGCAATCCAAGAATTAAATCTGGTTGTTTGAACGCCACAAGTTAACACTTGATAAGTTCGAAGTTGAACAATGAAGAACGATGAAGAGAAGACAATACACCTTATTTTAATTCAATATCAATTATGTCAAAGGTTTTTAACAATTGAATGAAAACTCCTATTTACACTAAACCTAAAAACTAGGTAAAAATCGTGCAAAAGTCGACCTAGAATAATTAGGAATGGAAAAGAATCAAAATCTAACAAAATATGAAAAAATACCAAAGATAGGAAATTCGCCAAAAATATGGTCTATGCGACCGCGTAGTGTATTTCTATGCGGTTGCATGGTTCAACAAAAAATCCCATCTTGAGTTTTGGTATTCTTCCATGCGATCGCAAGCCTTGTAAGACTATGTGGTCACATAGGCTTATTATTTTCCTTCGTCTTCGGCCTTCGATATTAAATTAATCCAAGTTGATTCGGCCTTCGACCCGAACATGAAAGTTACTCTATTTTGAGTCCCGAACATGGTTCCATCAATGGTTACTTGAACGAGCAAACCCATCGCTTGTTTTACTTTCTTTTCCCTTGATCGCGTCATCGGTCCGCCATTGACTATCAACGGATCTCGTCTCGCACTAGCCTTCGTCGGGCTCAACTCCTGGATCATATCACTCCCTCATGGATCTCCTTGAGTATATACATGGCTTCTTTCCCTCTCACACATCGGAGAAGTGACGAGGCGAAACCCCTTTTGTAGAGCACATCATCCTGGAGAACAAAGTGAGTAGCCTTTCTCCTCAATTTCTTCGTCTCGCTTTTCGAGGTCGGTAATGATTGATCTTTGAGGTAGGCTATGATGGGTTGCATCCAAAGTGGGGTGCCTTCGATCCATAGTACCTCTTTGCCTCCAGAGATGGAGGGCTTCAGTAGGCGTTCAATTGGGACAATTTTTAGCAACCTCGAATCCGTGCTGCTGGCCAACTTGGACAGGCCGTCGATATGTGTATTTTCGAGGCGTAGGACTTGAACTAGTTTAAATCTTTCGAAGTGAGGGACTAGGTTCATAACCAATTCAGATACGCAGCCATGTCACTGTCTTTGGCCGCAAACTTTCCGTTGACCCGACTTACCACAAGCTGGGAGTTGCTATTTGCTAGGAGCCTTTTCACTTGCATTTCTTTTGTTAGTCTAAGGGCCACTAGGAGAGACTCATATTCCACAGCGTTGTTCGAGGCTTTGAAGCAGAATCTAACTGCGCAGTTTAGCTTATGGCCCTCTGAGCTTTCCAGAACTACTCCTACTCTGAAGCCAGTCTCTCTTGATGACCCATCCACGAACAGGTTCCATGTTGGGGGCTCGGCTGGTTCCATTGTCGCCTCCATTTCTGGGGCTTTGGCAAACTCAGCCACAAGATCTGTGAGGGCTTGGCCCTTGATGGTATTTCGGGGTCGGAATAGTAGGTCGAACTCGCTGAGCTCGATTGCCCATTTTAGCAAACGGCCCGAAACGTCTGTTCTCTGCAACACTTGCTTCAGGGAGAAGTTGGTGAGAACTTTAATCGAATGGGCCTGAAAGTATGGTCTTAACTTCCTTGATGCTATAACAAGGGAGAGTGCAAGCTTTTCCATATCTGGGTAGGGCGTCTCCGCTGGGAATAGTACCTTGCTGATATAGTACACCGACAGTTAGTGCGTATTTTCTTCTCTGACAAGGACTGCATTGATAGCCTCGTCTGAGACCGCTAAGTATAATAGTAGTGGTTCTCGTGGTTCAGGTTTGGATAGTAGGGGTGTCTCTCCTAAATGCTTCTTCAGTGCTTGGAAGGCTTTTTCGCACTCATCCGTCCATTGGAACTTCTTTCCTTGCTTTAAGACCTTAAAGAAGGGTAGGCTCTTGTCAGTGGCTCTAGAGATGAAGCGGCTGAGTGCGGCTATCCGACCGTTGAGGCTTTGGACCTCTTTTGGCTTCTGAGGTGACCTCATTTCCAATAAGGCCCTTATCTTTTTTGAATTTGCCTCGATTCCTCTTTGGTTCACAATATACCCTAGAAGTTGACCCGGAGCTATCCCAAAGGTACACTTCATAGGGTTCAACTTCATTTTATACTTTCTAAGAATCTGAAAGGTCTTGTCGAGGTGACTTACATGTTTTTTCACCTGGAGGCTTTTAAGTAGCATGTCATCCATGTAAACTTTCATAATTTTACCAATGAGCTCGGCAAATATCATATTGACCAGCCTTTGGTATATAGCTTCGACATTTTTCAATTCGAAGGGCATCACCTTATAGTAATACAATCATCTGTCTGTGATGAACGATGTGAATTCCTCATCAAGTCAGAACATGGGTATCTGGTTGTACCCTGAGTATGCATCCATGAAACTTAAGAGTTCATGTCCAGTAGTGAAGCCCACCAGTTGATCTATCCTTAGGAGAGGGAAGCTGTCCTTGGGAAATGCCTTGTTCAAATTTGTGAAGTCTACACATACCCTCCATTTCCCGCTAGGTTTCTTTACGAGGACCGGGTTTGATATCTTCTTCAGATAGATAGCTTTTTGATAAAGCCGCTCTGGCTGAGTTTATCGACTTCTTCTTTGAGCGCCTCATATCCCTTTGAATTGAGGGCTCATCCTTTCTGCCGATGTGGGGTACAGGAGGAGTTGATTTTAAGGTAGTGGCAATAGACCCTTGGGTCTATTCCTACCATGGCTTCATGCTTCCAGGCGAAGACATCTAGGTTCCTTTCAGGAAGTTCATCATTCCTTCATTCACTTCGGGGGGTAGTGCTTTCCCTATCCACAAGACCTAAGTGGGGTCTTTAGGGTTGATGGGAAAAGTCTCCAGTTCTTCTATCGAATTAGCCTTTGGTTCAGACTCGATAATTCAAGAATCCAACTCATCAAGAGGGTGCCCTTCTTCAGGGGCCTCTACCATGTCGACGTCGTCCTCCTGTTTGGAGGTATCCCTTGTTCAGGGGCGTCGAGCATTTCTATATCCATATCGACTTCGTTGGTGGTAACGATTATGATGACATTAATAGTGCGAGATTCAGATTTTCGCAGCGAGTTGAGGTAACATGCCCTTGAACCCATCTGTAGCAATCCCCTGCTCAGATGGAAACTTCATACACAAGTAATGGATGGATGTAACTACCCAAAGATCTTTCAAGGTAGGTCTGCCCAATACTCCGTGGTAAGCTGATTTGTGGTCCACTACTAGGAACTCCATGAAGTAGTGGGCCACTAGGAGACTGACCCCATCTCGACAGGTAGAGTAATTCGCCCTTGTGGACGATGTTGTCATCAGTAAATCCAAATAGTGGGTCAGTCATGGGGATCAACCTGTGTTCAATTTGTATTTTATCAAAGGTAGATCCGAACAGTATATTCATCGAGCTGCCATTGTCGACGAGCATGCGTTTGAGTCCGTTTCGAGCCACTACGGCTCTTACCACTAACGCATCACAATGATGGTAGTGAATTCCTTGTGCATCCTCTTGAGAGAAAGTGATTGGGGCCATTTTGTTAGCCACTTGGGTCTGATTGACAATGTAAGTAATCATTGGTGGATCATTTTCTTTCCTTGTATAGTTCCTCTGGGCGTTCCTGGTGTTGTCCCTATGTGAGGTCCTCCAATGATTGTATCAATTTCCCTTATAACTTAGCCTCCAGATAGGGCCTGATCCCTATACCTGGATTCTCCTCTATCCCTGGATTTTCTTCTTCGAGACGATTGGTCTCTATATCGCATCTTTTCCCTATTCGGGGAGTTGGACCTGCGTAGGTATCCATCCCTTCTCGAGGAGTGTGGGCTACTTCGGTTTGAGGATTGAGGTGCATCTCTACATTCGTTGGTGTCGTTTCTGTAAAGTTGGTGAAATGTGCAGAACATTTCCCTTTCTAGGGGCCTGTTTGATTGCTTCTTCTTCTTTTTTCGATTGTTTGTTCCCCCGAATGGTCTTGCTTCGGCAGAAGCATTTTCATATGTTAGCACTGGCATTGCATTTAGAGTGGCTGAAGCCAACGCCTGTCTAAATGTAGAGGCTACCGTGTGACCGGCCTAGGTCCATTGCTGGGTGACGAGGTGTGCGGCTGGTCCTTGACCCATCTGCCTCTGAGGCGGGAGAAGTCCCTGAGCCACAGGGTTCCGATGCTCAATCATATCCTCATTGACGATTTCCATCCTCATTATTTCAACCAACTCGTCATAGATGGTGGGATTCTTGCGGCGTAAATCCCTCCAGAACAGAGTGTTTATGTTGAGGTCACCTTTTAAGTCTGAAAGGGTCTTCCTGTCAGTGACTTGCTCGTAGCACGTGATTTCATTGGTAAACCTGGCGAGATAGTTCTTCAGCGTCTCGCCAGGAGCTTGCCTCATGTCTTGCAGGCGTTGCACTAGGGCCTCCCATTCCCTTCGTGAAAGGTATTGGTTCAAAAATGTCTTTTTCATGTCTGGCCAGCTTCTGATGCTCAGGGGTGGTAATCTGCTGTACCACACTTCAGTAGCTCTAATGAGGGTTAGATGAAAGGCCCTACATTTTAGTGCCGGCGAGGCTCCTCTGAGGCTCATCTGCGTCATGTACTTAGTCAGGTGTTTCTGTAGGTCCCCATTTCCTTCATATTTTAGGATTTTAGGGGGCATGAAGTTTGCAAGCATCGGGAAGTTTCGAATTTCTCTGGCGAAGAGGAGGTTGTCATCATCGTCATCAATTTCGTAGGAGCGACATAGCCCTTCAGAGCCTTCCCCCTCTGATACATTTTGGAGAGGCGGAGGTGCCTCTCCTCGACTACCCAATCCACTAGGTTTCTCCTCTCCACCTATTTCTAGGCGGATGAGGTATTTGTTCTTGCTTCTGCTTTTGTCGGACTGATCTTTGTACGGAGCGGACCCTATTGCTTGGGTTCTACCCTATTCTATCAAAGACACTGACAGACCTTTGTGGTTAGTATTCTGGTTGGAAGTTCTCTCCTAATGGTAGTTCTACTGGTTGGCTTCCCTGCACATAGGATGCTATATCTACTCCCACTTCTCTTTCAAGAGGGTGTTTACGATGCTGGCTCAAATGGCCTTGACCATGAGGTGCAGGAATTTGAGTTGGATATGATCCTTGAGGCATCTAGAAGCCTTGATGACCTCGGGCTTGCATGAAGAATTCACGCATCTCCACATTCTGAGCAACGATGTCCCTCATTTCGACAGCTATTTGAGTCATTCCTTCAGTGAGCCCTGATGTCCTTCTACCTCGGTGATGCCTGTAATGGGGTCTTCGATGTGTGACATTAGTCCTGATTACCTCTTCTTCGGAGGCATCCCTGTGCCCTTCAAAATTTGCATCTTCATTGCTATAATTCATTTTGTTTACCCTTTCAAGGGTGTTAAGAACTTTGTAGGTTGACTTTGTACTTTTTCAAGAACGTGCCTTTTTTAGGGTAAGTCGATGGTTTGCCTATGACTTTTTCGATGGACAATGTGGAACTTTTGGACGAAAAGTTTCTCATAGACGGCGCCAATCTGTTGACCTCGAGAATTGGACCCTCTACGTGGCCAATGGATAGCTACTCCACGTAATCCTCCCTACGCACAACAACACATGGTCAGAAGCACACGATCGGAACCAACGACGGTGGTGGCTGCTGTATACACTCCGACGATCAAGTCAACATTAGGTGATCGGAACAGTGCTCAAGTTATTGAAGAAAGTGGGGAGGAAAATATATACTTCTTAGTATGGAGAGCTAAATTAGTTTCATTACCTCTTTATCTTGCCAAACCTTGAGTATTTATGGATGTGGAGCACCGTTGGATGTGGGACACGTGTATGCATCTGACGGTGTAGGGTGCCCGCTCATAGGCGTCAATTAGCCGCGTCTAGAGTGGGCGGGCAATTAGTTCTTCTGAGTTGAGTTGATATAAAGTGGATACGTCACATCAACTAGACCTATGGAGATGTCATATCAATTGATCTTTGGAGATATTTTTCTAACAGTGGCGGTGGAGGGATCTGTTAAGGAAGTGCCTCGGAGTGTTCAGCGCTTCGAAGTTGAGGGACACTTCGGTTACTTCAGTGGATCTACTCTTGGATCTAGTCTTCACCTTGCAGCGCGCCATGTTGAGGTAGTCAGGAGTGGGCATTACTTCGGAACCACTTCGGATGAACACGTGGCACTTCGAGGGGTGGCGTGACTGTTTCTCCGAAGTGGTTTAGCTAGGGGATGGACACGTGGGTGTGGTGTGATAGTTGTTCCGAAGTGGTTTAGTTAGGGGTGTAACAAGTACGATCTTATTTTTATAATTATCATTCACTCTATTTCAAAATGAAATACTTTATTCTCATTTTTTGCAAATATAAACTTGTTACAAATGAAATTTATCAGTGTCAATTATTCAAATTGACAAAAATGTGAACAACTATATGCCCAGAGATCCACTGCATCCTCAAGTCACAGTTACTGGCCTCCATTTATATGCAATGATCAAACTAAATGTGTAAACAAAGTAATAACAGTAATTGGAAGTAGATTTTATCTATTACGTTTATTGTAATTCATCAATTTTCAAGACTTCCCTATCTCAATTAAATCAAATTAAAATCCAAATTTTAATTTACGGAATTATGCTGAGTGTACTCGAATCAATGTTGAGTTTTGGACCCGAACGCAAGGAAGGAATTTTAGATTTTTCTTTTTCCTATTTTCTTATATTCCAAAGTTTAATTTACTGCTCAAGAAATCAACAAAAGAAGAAGAGACAAAAGACTATTAAACATTTAAACTACTCAAGATGACGAAACTAAAATTAAAATAACAATACTTGCAATTATCTTAAAATGCATCAATACATTAATTAGTGCAGACAGGAAATATTAATTTGTTCGATGATAATATACGACACTAATGGGGGCCGCTGGCGGGGTCGTTGTTGGGGAGGTCGACGCAATACGCATCAACTAGCTAGCCAACAGCAAAATAAAGCAGCGAGACTATCATAACATCCAAATCAAAATTGAGGTAAAATTCTTCATTAATGAAACAAGAAAAGAAAATAAACACACACACACACACACACAGAGAGAGTACATTCCGTCAAGGAAACTAGATTCTTCCTGGCGTCAAGGAGGAGGATAATGATGCTCTTGTAGAGATGGCATTACTGGAGGAGGATAATGCTGATGTTGTAGAGGTGGCATTACTGGAGATCGAGGTCCTAGGTAAGAACCTGTGTTGTAAATTGTAATTAAATGATTCTAAGATAAATATTCATCAAATGAAGTGCGAGTGAGTATATATAGATTTTGTACGTTATGTATAACAAGGAGTACCTTGAGGGGGATAGGGATATCTTGGTGGTTCATATGTGTCTTGTGCTTCAGAAGTGTGAAAGGGGATGGAGTTTAGTTTGTTCTGAAGAAGAATGAATGGAGAATGGAATATCACTGTTTATCTATGTAGAAAAATAGGGTTTGGAGGAGGCAATAAATAGACAACGATAAAAGGAGACACGCTGTCACGCGCAAAAGATTTCTTTCAAAATTTTAAGAGTTAAACACGTTATTTTTGATGTAGGATAGAAGAGGTATATTGAAAAAAAAGTACTAGTAGAAATAAATCATCTTGATTTTGGATCGGTCCCATAAGACCATTTTGGAAGGAGAACGATGAGGGGAACAATACTCACAGCTATGCCATAATGTATAGTGAATTTCGACCGTTCGAGTTCGTTTAGGTCTCAAAAACTGATTTTTAAAGTTTTAGCAATATTTTTGTCGTTTTTTTTTTTACAATTCTAGGTTGATTAGACTTCTTTTTCATTACTTTTAGTTGTTCTAAACTACGTTTCCATGTAAACCCTTATAAATAAGGGCTTAGCTCATTTTTTTTATTATCTTTTCATTAATAAATTCGTGAGTTTATTTTCTTTATTATTTGGTGAATTTCAAATTGCTTGTTCTTAAGGTTTTCACTTGAATTCCTTTCTTTCGCTACGTCAAGTGGTATCAGAGCCGACTTTTCCATCTCTATATCTTTGATTCATAAACATGGGTGACGTACCAATTACTAGGGCAGGTTTAGATGCAACAAATCGACGGATTGACGATCTCACTATTCAGATCGAAGAAATTTGTCAATTGCTTCTACAGGGTGCTGAAAACAAAAGGGCAGAATGAACAACGGGAAATCAATAATGAGTAAGTGGCTGAGCCTGTAGTTCGTAGAGAAAATAATTGAAGGCGTGTAGTAGAAGACAGTGAATCAGAGGAGGAGGAGGAGATCGAAGTACCATCGCATCCTCCTAATCGTCAAAATCGAAATACCTTTGATGATTATCGGATCAAAGCAGACATTCTTCCGTTCTTTGGAAACATGAAGATCCAGGACTTCTTGGATTGGTTGGTGGAGGTTGAGAGATTCTTTGAAATTATGGATGTTTCAAAGGACAAGATGGTTAAGATGGTGGCATTTCGTTTGAAATCTGCGGCAGTAGTATGGTGGGATCAATTGCAGAATGCTCGAAGGAGACAGGGAAATAGTCGGATCCAAACTTGGAGAAAGATAAAGTAGTCTTTTATGGATCAATTTTTACCTGCAGATTATAAACAGATTTTATATCGAATGTACCTGGGACGCACACAGGGGAATCGTACAGTGTTAGACTACAACAATGAATTTATACGATTGGCGAAATGGAATAATTTTTCAGAATCTGAAAATCAAAAGGTAGCCAGGTATACCAGTGGTTTGAAGATGGCCATTCAAGATAGAGTTGAGATGCAGAATATTTGGACGTTGCAGAAAGCCATTAACATGGCGATGAAAGCGGAGATGATGGAATCTGATAACAGGATGGTTTCATATAGGAGGCCCTTACCTGCCGAATCATCATCATCCATCCTTTTAGACAAAGGAAAGGCCCTACAACAAGCCCCAGTCAATCCTAACAGGAGTAAAGTTGACAACAATGGCCGTTTTGGGAACAGAAGTCAGACTCGGGGAGCACCTCAAAATGCAAATCCATACGCTAAGCCCATGGGAGAAATTTGCTATAGATTTCAAAAGCCTGGGCATCGTTCCAATAACTTTCCTGAGAGAAAGCAGGTCAATTTGGTGGAATCGGAGACAGTAGATGAGGAGGAAGATACTGAAGTAGAGGATATGTACATGGGAATAGAGTTTGCTGTGGGGGAAGGAGTAGAAAAACTCACTTTGGTACTACAACGAATCCTTTTATCACCTAAGGAGGAGGACAACGTCATTGCATCTTTCGCTCACTTTGTTCTATCAAGAATAAGGTGTGTGAAGTGATTGTGGTTAATGAAAATTGTGAAAACTTTGTGTCGAAGAAGTTGGTGAATTTATTGAAACTACCAGTTGAAAGCCATCCTAAACCGTATTCACTTGGTTGGATAAAGAGAGGTCCTTCTGTTCAAGTTGCTGAAACTTGTAAAGTACCTATTTCCATTAGTAAGCATTATAAAGATGAAGTTATGTGTGATGTCATAGACATGGAAGCTTGCCATATCCTATCAGGTCGTCCATGGCAGTTTGATGTGGATTCAACTCTCAAAGGGCGTGATAATATAGTACTCTTTTCATGGGGCAGTCATAAGATTGCTATGGTTCTTCTCAAACAGACGGAGAAGTCTACACGTCAACGAACTGAGAGTTTTCTTACACTTACAAATGATGAGAAGGAGATTACGGAGTCTGTAAGAGAATCTGATTGCTTCTATCCAGTTGTAGTTAAAGGGCTTTTTACAACAAATAAAGAAAATGAGAGTGGTCCTCCTGAGGTGCAGGAAATATTGACAGAATTTGAAGATTTGGTTTTCGATGAATTGTCGAATGAGTTACCTCCTATGAGGAATGTTCAACACCAGATTGATTTGGTACCTGGAGCTAACCTTCCAAATTTGCCTCATTACCGAATGAGTTCGAAAGAGAATGAGTTCTAAGAGAGCAAATTGAGGAGCCGTTGAAGAAAGGGTTCATAAAAGAGAGTATGAGTCCGTGTGCAGTACCTGTCATTTTAGTGCCAAAGAAGGATGGAAAGTGGCATATGTGTGTTGACAGTTGTGCCATCAACAAGATAACAGTAAAGTACAGGTTTCCCATTTCACGGTTGGAGGATATGCTAGATATGCTTGGGGGTTCTAAGGTCTTCTCGAAAATAGATCTCCGCAGTGGTTATCACTAGATCTGTATTAAGCTAGGGAATGAATGGAAGACTGCATTCAAGAGTAAGGACGGACTTTATGGATGGTTGGTGATGTCATTCGAACTTTCAAATGCCCCAAGTACTTTCATGAGGATGATGAATTAGATTTTTCGTCCTTTTATTAGGTCTTTTGTTGTGGTGTATTTTGATGATATCCTTATTTACAACAAGTCTAAGGTGGATCACCTAGCTCACTTGAGGCAAGTCCTAGAGGTTCTAAAGGAAAATCAGTTGTACATCAACTTGAAGAAGTGAACATTTTGTACATCTAAGCTATTGTTTTTAGGCTTTGTGATAGGGGAAGATGGTCTGCATGTAGATGAAGAGAAGACAAAAGCAATTCGAGATTGGCCAACACCAAAGTCAGTTTATGAGGTAAGGAGTTTTCATGGGTTAACAACTTTCTACAGACGATTCATCAAGCATTTTAGTACTATCATGGCACCTTTCACAGATTGTTTGAAGAAAGGAAGGTTCAGTTGGGGGGAGGAACAAGATAAGAGCGTCGTCTTCATCAAAGAAAAGTTGTGCACAGCTCCAGTATTAGCCTTGCCAAGCTTCGAGAAGATCTTTGAGGTAGAGTGTGACACTAGTGGTATTGGTATTGGGGCTGTCATTTCTTAAGAGAAGAGACCCATGGCTTTCTTTTCAGAAAAGTTAAGTGATGCTAGGCAGAAGTGGAGTACCTATGAGCAAGAATTCTATGCAGTTGTTAGGGCTTTAAAGTAATGGGAACACTACCTGGTACAGAATGAGTTTGTGTTGTTCACTGATCACCAAGCCTTGAAAGTCATTCATAGTCAGAAACACATCAGGAGGATGCATTCTCGGTGGGTGACTTTTCTTCAAAAAATTTCTTTTGTAATTAAGCATAAATCTGGAAGTACCAATAGAGTTGCAGATGCACCGAGTCGGAGAGCTTCCTTATTGATAACATTATCATAGGAAATTGTTGGGTTTAAGTGCTTGAAAGAGCTGTATACAGACGATCATGACTTTAAGGAGATTTGGAATAAGTGTGTGAATCGAGAATCAATGGTGGATTTCTATATTAGTGAAGGGTATCTATTCAAAGGCAACCAGCTTTGCATTCTTGTTTCATCTCTACGTGAAAAATTGATTCGAGATCTACATGGTGAAGGTCTAAGTAGACACTTGAGGCGTGACAAGACAATAGCCAGTTTGGAGGCTAGGTATTATTGGCCACAGTTGAAGCGGGATGTTGGAATTATAGTCAGAAATTGTTATATTTATCAGGTGTAAAAGGGTCAAGCACAGAATACTGGGTTGTACATGCCACTTCCTGTCCCTAAGGGCATATGGCAAGATCTGGCTATGGACATTGTTTTGGGATTACCTCGTACTTAACAGGGGGTAGATTCTATTTTGTGGTGGTTGACAGGTTTTCCAAAATGACACACTTCATAGCTTGTCGGAAGACTTCAGATGCATCACATATTGCCAAACTATTTTTCAGGGAGATTGTTAGATTATATGGAGTTCCCAAGTCTATCACATCAGACCGAGATACAAAATTTTTGGGGCACTTTTGGATTACCTTATGGAAGTTGTTTGGAACCAATTTGAATCGAAGCAACACTGCCCATCCTCAAACTGATGGACAGACTGAGGTTACTAACCGTAATCTTGGAAACATGGTTCGAAGTGTTTGTGGAGATAAACCTAAACAGTGGGATCTTGTACTACCTCAAGTAGAGTTCGCGTACAATAGTGCAGTTCATACTACTACAGGCAAGTCTCCGTTTGCTATTGTGTATATAGAGGTGTCTTACCATGTGGTGGATTTGGTGAAATTGCCTAAAGGTGATAATAAAAGTGTTGCTGCTAAACATATGACAGAGGAAGTGGTAGCAGTTCGTGATGAGGTAAAACAAAAGTTAGAGAGAACTAATGCAAAGTATAAGGTAGCAGCAGATTCACATAGACGGGATATACAATTTCAGGAAGGGGACTAAGTAATGGTTTTTTTGATAAAAGAGAGATTTTCCGCTGGTACTTACAATAAGCTAAAACCAAGAAAATATAGGCCTTTCAAAGTGCTTAAACGGATTAACAACAATGTCTACATTATTAATTTGCCAGATTCTATGGGTATTTCTCGTACATTCAATGTGGCAGATTTGTATGAGTTCCATAAAGATGATAAGCCTTTGTATACAGATTATAACTCAGGGTCGAGTTCGTCGAAGGTGGAAGGGACTGATATAGGACATAAATGGTATATTGAAAAAAGAATACTATTAGAAATAAATCATCTTGATTCCGGATCGGTCTCATAATACCATTTTGGAAGGAGAACGACGAGGGGAACAATACTCACAGCTACGTCGTGATGTACAGTGAATTTCGGCCATTCGAGTTCGTTTAGGTCTCGAAAACTGATTTTAAAGTTTTAGCGCTATTTTTGTCTCTTTTTTTTTTTTTTATAATTTTAGTTTGATTAGACTTCTTTTTCATTACTTTTAGTTGTTCTAAACTACGTTTCCATGTAAACCCTTATAAATAAGGGCTTAACTCTTTTTTTTATTATCTTTTCACTAATAAATTCGTGAGTTTATTTTCTTTATTATTTGGTGGATTCCAAATTACTTGTTCTTAAGGTTTTTGCTTGAATTCCTTTCTTTTGCTGCGTCAATTTTGAAATAGTTTATAAGTTGTAATAGTAATATTCGATACCAATTTGTTGGAAGGATTTGATAAGTCTCAAACGATCTAAAGAAAATAATATTTAGAATAAAAATTGAAGAGAATAAAATTGTACTCTCAATACTCAACTTCTATGATTCAATTTTTTTGTGATGATGAAATACTAGAAATAAGCAACCTTTTATACTACATTTGGTACATAATAATTAATTGCTAATACATAAATTTAAACAGCCATATAGATATGAATAAAAATAAATTCATCTATAAATTCATACATGACAATGATTTTGTAGTATTTATTGAAAAATGAAAAGTAAAATATTATTGAAATATTTGAATTGTAGCAGGGTTAAAATCATCTAAAAAATGATTCTTGATATGATATTTAATATATTATAAATATAAATATACCCGAATTTTTTTTCTTCTTCTGTTTTTGGTATTACGAAAAATTCCTTTCTTCAGTTATGAAAATTCACACTTCTTCTTTTCAGCATTGATGATAGGAAAAGTCCACATGATCAACATTATTGCACATAATGTTGTTCATGATTTGATACACTTTTTCTATAAATACTTGATGATAAATGGGAAACTTGAAAGAATTTTGTTGTTCTACCCATACTGACATGCACATGCGGATCCACCTATATTAAAAGAATAAGGCTTTTTATACATTCTTTACTTGATATGGAGTTTGACACTCCATTGTTTTCAAATTTTTTCGAAAATGGAGTTGGCAGGAAAGTGTGTTTTTTTTCAAAAACTGTCCAATGTGATATCGTCACGTGGCACAATGTAAAACTTAAAGTCAAGCTCAATGTTGTAGCAAGATTCGTATAAAAAAAGTGGAAATTGGTACACTTTGCAAATTTTGGGACACGTGTAAATCCAACCATTTTAATAAGGTCTGTATGACGTTCGAGTCTTCCGTCACGCTGACGTTCGGGTCCGAGGGGGAAAGAGGGCTTAGAGGGAGGAGAAAGGATGAAATACAAAAGTGATTAGGTTAGATTGGAACGTCTAGGATGCAATACGAGGGGAATCCCATTTTTTATTTATTTTTAACTGCGCATGTTTACAAATATTAGTTTCATTTTATTTGATTGAGTTCTATTTATGTTCAAGAGTAACTTGTTAAAACTATTTGTACACTTTGAATTCTCGGTACTTAATTGAATAGATAATTAACGAACTTTAAGATTTTTTTTTGAATGTATCTTTTAGTTTTAAAGCCTGTTCGGGAGAGCCTTTTTGAAAATCATTTTGTACATTCTATGATATCCACAACCTTTTTTTCAAAAAAATTATTATTTTTCACTTAAAAATATGTAATGAACAAGCTTTTAGTTGTGCGCCTTGTCGATTGGGAAGAAATATTTTTTCATGGGTAAAGCTATTATTCATTTTATAGATCTAAGATAGATTGGAGTGAGATATGATCGGATATTTGAAAAAGAGAGATAGTAGGACACCTTTGACAAGACTTATTTTTTATTCACACAATCATTACCCTTCTATTATTCAGTGGGTCTTAACAATTTGTAGCCACTTATATTTTAATTTAAGCACTTCCAAACATGTGTCTGTTTATTAGGATTGTGCAAATCTTCCGAACCGAATCGAACCTGAACCCGAATCGAATCCGACGGTTCTTATCAAATTAAATACCCGAACGGGTATTTGAATTTAGAATCGATGGGTACGGTTCGATTCTCGGTTCTAGACCAAGAACCAAAAAATCGAATCTTTCTAAATTTTTTTATATTGAGTAAATCAAATTATTTTAATTTTAATTCTTTCTAAACAAATTAACAATTTTTAAATCTAAATTTTTGACCCAATAATTTGTTTCATTTCTAATTTTTTAATTTTTGGCCCAATTACCTATTTTATTGTTTCATTTCTTAGCTCAACAAGATCTAATCCACTAAATAACTCTAAACACCTACACTAAAGTACATAACGTTGTCTCCACTCTCGCACTCACTCTCGCAGCCTCGCTAACCTTCCAAAACCTATACAGTCGTCGGCCGACGCTGTGACCTCCGTCAATCGAAACTTTAACCATAGCGATCATTTGAACAAGGTACTAGTATCTGACATTCAAAAACCATTGAATGTATCATTAGTTGTATTTATATAATATTGTTATAGATGTTAAAAATTTTAATTATAGTACAGAACCGAACGGTTCCATAATTATATTTGGACCCGACGATTCCATTTGCTAGATACCCGAAAATTTTGGTTCGGTTCGATTCTCTTTAGAGCCGAACCGAATCGACCCGCGCCCACCCCTACTATTTATTACAAGTGAATTTGATGCAAATGGTCCATAAGCTTTCTTTCAATGTGTAAATGGTCTTTTAACATTTGTTTCTCGGCATAACGTCCTAATCTATGTGTGGTGCATAATTGGTCCTTTTTTAAAAGATGAAATTTCATCAAATTTAACGATTGTACTACATGTACATAATGGTTTTACACACATATAATGTGGTGAAATATGATTAAATCAAAAATTTCTTCAACCAAAAAAATAAATAAAAATTCACTCCCTTTTTGACTCTTCGGGGAATGTATTCATTTGGAACTTTTAAAAGACTTTTAACAATTCAAAAAGTTTAAGGTATATTCAATTGAGACACTTAAAACTCTCTAAAAGTTGTATTTAATTGAGATTTCTATGGACTTTTGAAAAGTCTTTAAAAATTACGGGGTATTCAATTGAAACTTTTTAAAAGTCTTTACAAGTTGTGAGGTATTCAAATAGATATTGACTTTTGGAGAGTTTTCTATTTACTGGACTTTTAGAGGCTTTTTGGTGAAAAATATAAATGGCAAATCTCAAATAAAATTTCTCATATATTTTGACACTTGTGAAGATTTTAGAGCCAAAAAAAAAAAAGAACGTATTTTTTCTCAATTCTAGGATTTTTTTCGTATTTCTTCAATTCATTTGCTATAATCAATTTGTGATTATTCTATATATACATAATTACTTTTTATTTGAAATTATATGCAATTGATTCAAAATGTAGAATTTCATGTAATTGATCTTCTTCTTCTTCTTCTTTTTAAGAACAATTTGTGTTTGTAGAATTTAAGTTGAATGACTGGGCCGTGACTAGCAAAAGAAAATTTTTTGGACATCATGGTTCTCGAAAATGTTAATTAGGTAGCAAAAAAATATTACAATCTTTCAAGTATATAATAAATTTGTTAGATGAAAAGTCTTTTTAAAAATCTTTAATTGAAGTTTGCAAAAGTTCATTGAAGACTTCTATTAATTCTTAATAAATCCATAGAAGTCACTTAAAAATCTACAAAAGTCACTCACTTAAAGAAAGTCTATAGATGTTTTTAAAAGTGTCAATTGAATACATTCATTTATCTGAATGTGAATCATTATGTAATTTCATTAAGTTCAAGTAGCATTATTCTAATTCGAGTTAGAAAAAATTGTGGTTGAGAAAAGTACAAATCAATCTCAAACTTTTGTAAAGGAAAATAAATTAGCATACTAAATATATCATTAATCATGTCCATTAAGTTTTTTAAAGGAAAATAATTAGTCAAATTATCATCCTCTAAAGTATATGTAATTGCTTTTTTATGTTAAATAAATATGTAATTTTTTGACATTCAACCAATCTTATTATTATATTATTTAATAAAAAATATTGATAAAAAATCATTTTCCAATTATATAGTCTGTATTTTCTGTATCTAATGTTAATAAAACGATGAATTAGAATTAAAACTAAAGTTGGAGCTATAATATCTATAGTTGAAAGATAAATAAATAAAAGTATTTGAGGATAAATTTGTAGTACAAGTTTTTTTTGTTTTTTTGTTTTTTGTTTTTAGTTAAGATATGTTGTCCACCCAATGAATAATTGATACATCATTTTAAATTAACAAATCAAATTTTTCTTTGACCACTACTTGTGCTTAAAATTAAAATTAGACGATACTTTAAAGTAAAATAATGTGCTAATCATTTATTGGTGGACAACAAATTTTGAGCAACATATTTCAACTTGTTTTCCTTCTTCTTTTGTTATAAACATGAAATAAGAGTTTTAATTTTGCAATTAGTATAATTACTTAGTCATAAAAGCAATAATTTCTTTAAGACGTTAGTCTATTAATTATGAGCTTAATTAAGTTATTTCACAATAGTTCGAAAAATATACAAGGTAATTAATAATTTTCTTTTAAGACGTTATTCAATTACTTATGACCTAATTAACTTATTTCAGAATAGTTCGAAACATATACAAAATAATTTAAGTAATATTATCAATTTTTTTTTTAAATTTTTTTAAAGGATTAGTTAAGTTTTCTTTAACTTTTTAGTATAAAGGTACAGATTCATTTGCACCTTTTTCAAAGGTCAGGGATATGGCTGCAACTTTCCTAATTAAAATTAGGACTGTAGTCTCTATTCACTTTTTTTATAGAGGAAAAAAATGAAAAAGAAAAAGAACAATTGATCTGTCTAATCACTCAACGGCTGAACGCAATTGCTCTCAGGCCATTGTGCTTGAACTTTCACTTGATGCATATGTAAGGAATTTTAAACGATCGTGTGAATTTATATGTGTAAATTATCGTTTATTAAATTAAAGGTTATCAAATTCGGTTGAATCCATTTAAAGTGATTTAATAAGGATTCGATTTTAGACTTTAATTCATCCAATTAAAATATGGTTTTATATATGTGTAGAGACCGGACCCAAATTCATAATTTTATGATGGACCGAATTAAGTCAAAAGGCATCAGTATATATAAATGGTTATGGTCCCCGAATCACACGTAGAAAGAGTACGTATTGTTCATTCTCTTCTGCATCTCATCATGGAGAGAAAATGAGATTGCGTGTACATTTGGAAGACTAAATCACGAAATTCAATCATTGCATTAATCATGTCTGATTCAGGTAAGCTTCCGCTATAATTCGTGTATTTCTTGATGATCCAACATAAAGATCCAATAATTTTAAAATAATAAATTATCCTATAAGTGGTATCAGAGTCTTTTCATATTGAATTATTGAGAATTGAATAATTTATTTGGTTTTCACAATATATTTTATAGAGATTTCAGATTTGACAATTTTTGGGATCTATATTTTGTTGAATTTGAAAATTTTTACGGTATAATTTTTATTATTTTCATAATTTGGATTAATAGATGAGGAATTTCAAATTATGGTTTCTTGATTTTATATTAAAGATTTAAAGTTACAGATTTTTTGGGATATATATATATATATATATATATATATATATATATATATATAAAAGAAGGCTGCCCGGGGGTAGCACTACCACTGGCTATTGTCGCGTCGCAGTAGCGCGCACTGCTGTATGCTGCAGTGTCGGGTGCTGTTTCGCGTGCCGGCGCCATTGCAATGGCGTCGCCAAAAGGGAGAAGAAAGAAAATTTATTAGGGTTTTCAGTTTCTATGAGATTTTGGGCGACGGCTTCACATGTAAATTGATTAAGTTGAGGCCCCTTTCTTGCAATTAGGGTTAGGGTTTTAATTTTATGAATCAAGTCCCTAATATTTTAAAGTACATCCAAATTGGGCCTTTAAGTTTTGGGTTTAATAATTCAGTCCCTAAGGTTTAGAAATTAATTTATTTGGGGCATTAAATTTCTAAATTTTATAATTAAAGGCCTCAAACTTTAATAATTAATTCAAATTGGCCCCCGAACATTTAATTTGTCCTAATTGGCTCATAAAGTTTTGAATTGGTCAATTTTTGGCCCCTAAAGTTTTAAATTTATTAATTTTAACCCCTAAAGTTCTAAATTTATTAATTTTGCCCTCCCTAAAATTTTGAATAATTAACCTTAAAGTCCCTAAAGTTTAAATCTAAATAAAATATACAAAATTGGCGATTCTCTTTCTCAAATTTTGGTACTAAGGACTCTTTTAAGAGATATAATGTTCAAAAATTAGTTAATTGAAGCAACATGTTGTTAAAGCAATTTCTCTTGTGGAAATTGATTAACTTAGAATATTAAAAGGTATTTGTGTGTGTTATTCATGCAAATATTGATCGGTCCGAAGGAAGGTCAATATTTGACCGAATTTTACATGCACCTGTGGTGGTAAATATGTGATGATTATTTGATTTAAAGTGTAATCAATAAATTGGTCTAAAGAAAGGTTTATTGATTGACATGTATTTATTGTCAGTGTTTGATCATTACACCAAGAGTATCACTTTTAAGTCAATATTTCTGTCAAAAGACGAGATATTGATGTTGTGTTAGGTATCTTGTGATGGGTCCTACTATTATTTGAAATTAATATTATTTGCATATTAAAGATATTTATGTGAGCCATTCGTAATAATTGTTCTCTAATTCAGTTTCAAGTTCTGCTGCTAATATCTCTACTAACATCAATTCAATTCCAATCCTTAATGACACGAACTTCAAGGTATGGCAAGAGAATGTACTGATTGTTCTCAAAGTCATGGACCTAGACCTCACTTTACGGGTTGATTAACCTACTAAACTTACCGATGAGCGTACCTCTGATGACAAGAGGGAGATGAAAAAGTGGGAATGATCGAATCGCATGAACTTAATGGTCATGAAATGTGTTATTCCCGAACCATTTTAGGGCACTATGTTTAATGAAGTAAACATGGCTAGGGTTTTCTTCGAGGATCTTGAGAAGAGATTTGTCAAAAAATGAAAATGCTGAAACTAGTACACTTTTGGCAAACCTTACTTCAATGAGATATAAAGGAAAAGGGGAAACTGATAAGGAAGCTATGGGTACAATATCACAAAAGAAACAGCATAAGGAACAAACTGAGGGTGGTTGTTTCTTTTGTGGAACTGCAAGTCATAAGAAGAAGAATTGTACCAATCATCACTCATGGCGTGTGAAGAAAGATATTCTTCTTCATTTGGTTTGTTTTGAGGTTAATTTAACTTCGATATCTAGACACATATGGTGGATAAATTCTTGTGCAACAACTCACATCAGTGTGTCTATGCAAGGTTGCCTGAGTTGCCAAAATCAAGTGATGGTGAAAGATACATCTATGTTGGTGAAGGCAAGACGGTGGAAGTAGAGGCAATAAGAATATTTAGATTATTGTTAAAGACTGCATTTTATTTGGATCTTGATGAAACATTTATTGTACCGTCTTTTAGACGGAGTTTGATTTCTATTTCTACTTTGAACAAATATGGATATTCTTGTTCATTTAGGAATGAAAAATTCAGTTTGTTTTATGATTCAAAATTGGTTGATTCCGGTTCTTTATCAGGTTACAATAATCTTTATTCAATTGATATAACTACTTCTTTTAATGAAACCTTGCATGTAAGTACTCGAGGTGTAAAGCGAAAATTAATTGGCGAGAATTCTGCCTCGTTGTGGCACAAGAGATTAGGTCACGTCTTCAATTAAGAGACTTGTGTCTGACGGGATTCTCGACCCTCTTGACTTCATAAATTATGATTTATATGTCAAATGTATAAAGGCAAAACAAATCAATAAAAGGAGATTTCAAGCCAACAGGACTTCGGACGTCTCAGAACTTATAAATACGGATATTTGTGGACTATTCCCTACGAATTTTTGGAATGGTCATCAATATTTTATAATATTCATAGATGACATTTCAAGATATATATATCTCATTTATGAAAAATGACAGTCACTAGATGTATTCAAAAACTATAAATTCGAAGTTGATAATCAACTTGGTAAAAGGATTAAAAGCGTTGATCTGACCATGGTGGTGAATACAATGATAGATATGACGGTTTAGGTGAACAACGTTTAGAACCATTTGCTAAATTTCCAGAGGAACGAGATATCGTCCCACAGTACACTATGTCGGGTTCACCCACTATGAATGGTGTTGTTGAGAGACGAAACGAAATGCTTAAAGATATGGTGAGGAGTATGATTAGTCATTCTACCTTACCAGAATCTCTCTGGGATGAAGCGTTAAAGACCGCAGCGTATATACTCAACAGAGTTCCAACTAAGGCTGCGGATAAAACCCCTTATGTGTTTTGGACAGGCAAGAAACCTAGTTTGAAGCATATACATATTTGGGGATGTCCAGTTGAGGCAAGGCCCTATAAGCCAAATGAAAAGAAACTAGACACAAGGACCATTAGTTGCTACTTTATTGGATATTCTAAAAGATCCAGGGGTTACAGGTTTTATGATCCCACAACTAAGGTAATTTTTGAGTCAGAAAATGTTCGGTTCTTTGAGAATTTTGAGTTTACAGGGGGAGAAAGGGTTACAGACTTTATCTTTAAGGAGAAATATGTTGAAATTCCTCCAATTGCCATTGACAATGATCAGGTTTCCATCCCTGACATTGTTCAAGAAGCAACTCCGAATCAATACAATGTCGTATCTCCCTCTCAAGGTCAACAAGTTATTCCAGAAGACCAAACTCTACAACCTCAAGAACCAATACCATTAAGAAGATCCACTAAAGATAGGAGAAGTGCGATTTCGGATGATTACATCGTATTTCTTCGAGAACATGAAGTTGACATTGGAATGATGGAAGATGATCCTATCAACTTCCGTCAAGTCACGAAAAGTTCTAACTTTCAAAAGTGGCTCGATGCCATGAATGAAGAGATAAAGTCCATAATGGAGATTAATGTATGGGACCTCGTTCCACTGCCTAAAGGTGCGAAATCCATTGGTTGCAAATGGATATTTAAGACCAAGAGGGATTCAAAGATTGATGTAGAGAGGTATAAGGCTCGTCTTGTCGCAAAGGGCTTTACACAGAAAGAAGGCATCAATTATAAAGAGACTTTCTCTTCGGTTTCTTCAAAAGACTCTTTTCGGACTATAATGACATTGGTAACGCATTTCGATCTTGAGTTACATCAGATGGATGTTAAGACAACGTTTCTCAATGGTGATATTGATGAAACAATTTATATGGTAGAACCAGAAAACTTTGTATTGAAGGATACAAAGCAAATGGTTTGTAAATTAAAGAAATTCATCTATTGACTCAAACAGGTGTCTCGTCAATGGTATTACGAGTTTCATCAAGTGATTATCTCATTTGATTTTGAGATGAATTTGGTCGATGATTGTTTATACCACAAGTTCAGTGGAAGCAAGTATATTTTTCTGGTTTTATATGTCGATGACATATTGCTTTCCAGCAACGATATAAGCTTATTATATGAAACCAAGAGTTTTGTAATAAAGAATTTTGAGATGAAAGATCTTGATGAAGCCTCTTTTGTATTAGAAATTCATATACACAGATATCGTTCTCGGGGTATTTTTGGATGATCACAAAAGAGTTATATCGAAAAGATACTTAAAAGATATTGCGTGTAAGATTGTAAACCAGGTGACACCCTTGTGGCTAAAGAAGACAAGTTCAATTTAAGTCAATGACCTAAAAATAACTTGAAAATTAAAGAAATGTAGAAGGTTCCTTATTCCTCAGCTATGGGGAGTCTGATGTATGCTCAAATTTGTACACGTCCGAATATAGCATACATTGTTAGGATGCTATGGAGATATTTAATTAACTCGGGAATGGATCATTAGAAAGTATTCAAACAGGTCATACGATATTTACAGAGAACAAAAGACTATATGCTCACATACAAGAGATCTGATCAGTTGGAGATCATCAGTTATTCTGATTCCGATTTCGCGGGATGCCAAGATAGTAGAAGATCCACTGCTATGAGGCATCAAACCGTGGAATATGGCTATAAAATTTTGTCACTCGACTGCGTATTGTGGACAATATAGAAAGACCGTCCAAGATATTTTGTGACAATAAATCAACATTGCTGTATTCCAATAACAATAGGAGCTCGACGAAGTTGAAACATATAGAGATCAAGTTCTTGGCTATTAAAGAAATAGTTTAGAGTGGACAGGTGTCAATAGAGCACATGGGACAAGCTCTATGATTGCGGATCCGCTCACTAAGGAATTGATACCCAAGGTCTTTTATGAGCATATTGCTCATATAGGTGTAATGTCTCTTGAGGATATTTTGTTTCAGTAGGAGTTTGCATTTTTGTGCTAGACACATATACTGTCATTTTGGATACGGTTTGAGGTTAAAGTTATTTTCGGTTATAAGGTTTATTTGGTTTATTATCTCTGAATTTGTTTAAAATGATATCACTAAGGTATTAAGGTGGACCAGTTGGAAGTAGGCATGTTAGAGGTCACATCACATGTAATTTTCATGCTATACATCCATGTTTAATCCATGTCATTCAATTATATTGATATACGTGACCGTTGATGAGTTTAGTTACGATGAAAGTAACGAAAATCGCTTTAATCCTATGTTGATATGATTGATGGTCCAAATTGTTTGCGGATGCATTCAATAATGATAACAAAATTCTGAGTACTCATAAGGTTATATTTAATGCATAATTATAAGGTGACATATATAGTCCAAGTGGGAGATTGTAAGGAATTTTAAATGATCGTGTGGACTTATATGTGTAAATTATCGTGTATTAAATTAAAGGCTATCGAATTCGATTGAGCCCTGTAACGACCTGAGTTCCTGTACCCAAGCCGTTAGCTTACGTACTATCTGCTTTGCTTGCTCAATTGGTACCAGGATTCAACTTAAATCTTACTTAAGGGAAATGTTATGAGTTTCAATCTTGAGGAACGGGACAAAAAGCCATGAGGGGTTAGTGGGCGCAAGGCCCACCCAAAGCGTACAGTACGTAAGCTAATAGCTTGGGTGCTGAGACTCAGGTCGTTACAAACCCATTTAAAATGATTTAATAAGGATTCGATTTTGGGCTATAACGTATCCAAGTGTGGGTTATATATATGTAGAGACCGGGCCCAGATTCCTAATTCTATGATGGGCCGAATTAGGTCAAAGGGCATCAGTTTATATAAATGGTTATGGTCTTCGAATCACACGTAGAAAGAGTACGTATCGTTCATTCTTTTCTGCATCCTATCACAGAGAGAAAATAAGATTGCGTGTAGATTTGGAAGGCTAAACCGCGAAATTCAACAATTGCATTAATCATGTCTGATTCAAGTACGCTTTCGCTATCATGTATTTTTTGATGATCCAACATGAAGATCCAATGATTTTAAAGTAATAAATTATCCTGCAACATATTGTACGTAGCCCCTTTCTCCAAATACCAAATTGAACTAAATTATTTGTGCAATGTAATAATTTATTAGGGTGTTTTTGTGATTCACATTATTTTGGACATTTATGCAAAATCTAAAGCAGCTTCCTCACACGAAAGAGCCTGTATGAACTTGCTTGAATTGAACAATTTGTGCCCAAGCCCAAATTGACCCAACCAAAATGATGGGACGGTCTCATTTTTTAAAACTGAGCTTGATTGATTTGGATTGGAATTTACCCAAATCAACTAAGTCTAATCTGATTTTAGGTTGGGTCCAAAATTGAAGGTTGTTGGGATTCTATTCTTCTTTTGTGTTATTTTTTAATATTTTTGGCAATCTACATAGTTAAGTATGATCTTTCGTTTCGTTCCTCGTGAAATTTATTGTTATGGATTTAATTAAACAATAGATGGCATGTCCCAATGCAAGAAATATTGATAAATAGAAACTAAAGTCAAATTGAAATTTTTATGTTGTGACTTTAGTAGGGAGCACATTATAGTTAAAGTATTCAGCTTTCCTAATGGTAAAGGCGCTTCAATTTCATGTTTTGGTTTGCTCGGTTATCCAAAAGCTAGGTTGCTGATCGTCAAAAAAATCTACCCATTTCGACAATCATTGAGCTATTTTTGGCAAAAGGGTCTAGGTTACTTAAATAGACCAATAAATCAACTAGTTCACCAAATTCAGGTCAACATGGGTCGTATCGACAAGTTCAATCCTATTTTTATAATTATCATTCATATTAGAATGTCCAGATTCCAACCTTCAACAGATCAGTTTAACGTCCATCAGATTCTTCAATCCAAATTCCAGATTCAATGGATCGGATTCATTCCCCACAGATTCATCCAGTTGTATACAACTATCAAGTAGTTAATTAGTTGGTAGTTAGTTAGGTTAATTAGTTGGTTAGTTCTTTTATCAATGAATACAGTACGGTGTATTCATTGTAAATTATTGGACTGTTATCTTCCAATCCCTCCTTTTATGGAATGTCATTTCCTCCTATTATGGAGTGCTTTCTTTCAAGGAACTTATTCCGGTTCCAGTATTGTTTTTCTGCTTTCCTGCAATTATCATAGCAGGCTTTTATACATTGTTCTAATACAAGAATTTTAATACACTCTATTTCAAAATGAAATACTTTATTCTCATTTATTACAAATATAAACCTGTCGCATATGAAATTTATGGGCGTCAAATATTCAAGTTGACAAAAATGGGAACAACATAGGCCCAAGTACCCAATGCGTCCTCAAGTCATAGTTACTGGCCTCCATTTATATGCAACGCGCAAACGAAACGTGTAAACAAAGAAAGAACAATATTTGGAAGTAGATTTTATCTATTACGTTTATTGTAAATCTTCAATTTTCAAGACTTCCCTTTCTCAATTAAATCAAATTAAAATCCAAATTTGAAGTGCTCATTTTTGTTTCAGCTTTATTTAGACTATTTGATTTGTGGGTTTATTTTTAAATAAATAGGGCCATTACTCGGCAACATAAATTATTATGTTTGGGAATATATCTCAGGTTGGCATGCCATGATTTTTTCTACGCGAGCTTAATTACATACTTCTAAGTAGCTTACTAAGTTCATCTTTTCACAACTTCGTATTATGTACATTTTGTGAAAGACTTACTTACTCTGGAGGAAAATAAACACATGATGTAACATTTCAAAAACAAATCGTAACTCTCGATGATTTTTTAATTTAATCTTCCATTTATGATACGCACGTTCACAATCTTTTAATATTATGCACGCATTATCTCCACCCAACAGAAAACACTCATTTAGACTCTAAATAGTGACACGTCATTTACTTGATATGGAGCAGACACAACAATCACAATAGTCATGTAGCTTGTGACAGAAAATCCCATTGTTAAGGTTATGATTCAGATGTCCGATAAGTTGGAAAGTTTGGTGAGTTAAAATGATCCAAATGGACAATTTAACCTTTGCAATTAGATATCCAATCCGTATCGCATGGTCTCCTCCTTACTTTATTTACATTTATATTATAAGGAACATAATTATTGCTTTACTCAAAAAAAAGGTAACAAGCACAATTTTATACGACACTTTAGTAGCTTAATTTACGTAGTGGAGTTGGTGGAACCTTGACGTGTAAAGCGAATCAATGTTGACTTTCGGACCCAAAAGCAAGCAAGGAATTTCAGATTTTTCTTTTTCCAGTTTTCTTATATGCCAAAGTTTAATTTACTGCTCAAGAAATTAACAAAAGAAGAAGATACAACAGACGGTTAAACATTTAAACTACTCAAGATGATGAAACTAAAATTAAAATAAAAATGCTTGCAATTATCTTATAATGCATCAGTACATTCATCAGTGCAGACAGAAAATATTAATTTGTTCAAGGATCAGCTAATGAAAATGATGGAGGGGTCGCAGCAACACTCATCAATTAGGAAACAGCAACATAAAGCAGCGAGACTGTCATAAAATCCAAATCAAAATTGAGGTAAAATTCTTCATTAATGAAACAAGAAAAGAAAAATTAACACCGAGAGAGAGAGACAGTACCATCCCTCGAGGAAACTGGGTTCTCTCCGGGGTGGAGGAGCAGGGGCATAATATTGTGGAGGTGCCATTACTGGAGGTGGAGGACCTTGGTAATAACCTGTGTTGTAATTAAATCATTCATCAAAATGAAGTGCGAGTGAGTGTATATAGATTGTGTACGTTATGTATAACAAGGAGTACCTTGAGCGGGATAGGGATACGCATATTTTGGTGGCTCAGTCATGTCTGGTGCTTCAAAAGTGTGGGGGAAGGGGACGCAGTTTTTGTATGAATACTTTGTTCTGAAAGGGGAGAGGAATAAATGGAAGTAATATGAATGTATATCTAAGTAGAAAAAATAGGGTTTGGAGGAGGCAATATGCTGTAATATAGGAAGACACCTAGTGCATGCGTGTCACGCACAAAAGATTTCTTTGAATATTTTAAGAGTATTTTATTTTTCTGTTTTTGGTACTAAGAAAAATTCTTTTCTTCGGTTAATGAAAGTTCACAATTCTTTTTTTCGACATTGATAAATGGGAAACTTGAAAGGCCATCCATGACCATCCGTTATTTGTGAGATACGAGAAATTTGCAATAGAGGTCCCTAATTTATTGATTTATGTAAACGAGTCTCAATTTTTAGTTTATGACATTTAGCTCCTAACATCTATGCTTTGCCTTTGTAACGGCTTGGTCTACGGCGAATGGTTTTGATTCAATTCTTGATTTGGAAAGTTTATTTTCTCTCTCTCTCTCTCTCTCTCTTTTAGATGAATGTGTTAAAAAAGTAAAGAAAAGTTATGAAGAAAGGAAAAATGACTTTTTTTTTTTGGGAAAAATATAATGTTTTAGTTAAAAATGAGTGTGTAGGAGAAGTAATTCTCAAATAATTAAAAATCAAACAAAGCCTAAATATATAGTGAAAACTTTTTATATAAATCCAACACTCTAAATTAAAGAAGCTATTGGCGATGCCTTTTGTGTCATCAACAAGTATTTAAATTCAATGGTTGATATTTGATGTTTTGGAATGAATATATGATAATTAATATTGTTCTTCAAGTCTTCAAATATTTCTCATTTTTAACTCTGTTTAATTATGTTGAATTAAAAGTATGAAAATAATTTTAGGTTACATTTAAATATAGTAATTCATGCTTCAAAGTGTTTTATCTATATTTGTTAGTGGATCTTGCTTCATGTATATTAAATTTTACATAATAGGTTACATAATGCCACATGTCATTATAGCATTTGTCAATTTAAAATACAGTCAACTTTTTCATCTAATCTTTTCCCTCTACATTATGTAATCCTTTATGTATTATTTTTATGTACAAGTACCTTAATCCTTTGTTAATTGTTTCTGTTTTCTAATCAACCATGTGAAGATTGTTTTTTTATCCAATAGGATGTAAATAGATTGTGGTTGATTTTTTTCCTTTTTTTTTTTTGCTTTCTAATTTTTGCTCGAATAACCTTTTATTGGTATTAAATATTCAATTCAATATATCTGAATCCGCTGCAGATACACACCATTAATCAAGGATAAGTATCGTCTCAAATAAAATTAGCTACAACCAATTTGAGTAGAGGTATATTGTGATTTAAATTGCATCCAATATGTTATGTGTTTGTACACTTGGGCAACCCACCGGGGCCCACAGCTAACTCATGCCGAACCACGTGCATGAACCACGTGGCACTGAAGCCAAGGTGATTCCACAACCGAGGCCCGTAAACCAAGGTCCATAGAAGCCAAGGCCCATGTATACCGAGGCCCATCTATCATTGCCTCGTGAGGAGATTCCGAAACTCATATGCCAAGGCCTTTTGAAAGTGGACAAGGCCCTGTTGGCCGAAGCTCTGTAGCCGAGGTAGCAGCTTTCAAATCACAAAGCAACATCTTCCATAGACGTTTCTTCCGAGAGATCCTCTGCACAAAGATCTCACTTGAATGATTGATATGATGCTTGTCATGAGTGTAATGTTAAGTCTTGTCACTGGTAGAAGCGACTCTGCCAATCAATAAATGTATAGCAGGTTAGGTGCGCCTGATACCTACAATTTGACATGTAAATTAACCGGATGATGCCATGTGTACCCCGAACTAAAGGTCATGATCTAACTTGTAACACTATAAATACTTCCCCATATACCCCATACAAAAACTAATGCAAGAATTAATACAAGGAACAACACTTTACTCAATTCTCTCTTATTATCTTACAACACAAACGAGTTCATACAAATTTGGATACACTTTTACAAATATCGATTGGTAATTATTGTACAGTCGATTAACGAACATCCCACCGGATTTCGAACGTTCTCGTCCCACGTCGTTGACCTACTCCCACGCCCTCAATCCGTCCATTAAAGACCGTCCACATGTCTAAGCATGTTGGACATTTGCTCACGTGTACGCGGGTGGGTCCGACATCTGTTGGCAACATTTTTTGGGGTCAACAGATTGGCGCTATCTGTGGGAATCCATACAATAACCATGAACAACCTTGTGGTGAAAGCTTATTGAAGAGGAACGTTTAGGCATCCCCCTTGAAAAATGATTTGTTCTTGAAAAAGAACAAGAGGAAGCCCCACAACTTAGTAAAAATCTGAAGGTCAAACAAAGAAAATGAGTTCAAACGAAAACACACCCCCCAGGAGGGTAAGGAAAAATATAGGTGTGAACCCTCCAGCAGCTCGGCACCGACTCCACCGCCATAGACGAGGTGGAATGTGACTGACAGCCCGGTTATCAAGAGAAATGGTCGCCACGACAGCCAACATGAGGGACATTGCTAGCCAGAACATGGTTATGAGGGAACTCATGGCCCAAATGCAAGGCCAGATAGGCTTCCCTATTCCTCCATACGCCCCCTAGGGGCACTACCAACAAGAAGATGAAGTTCAAAGTCAGAGAGTTGTCTCGTCGGACTATAGCCGAGGTAGAAGTCCATTTGAAAGGGAAGTGGAAGTTGATGTTTCTTCCAACTACGCTTCTGGGTGACCCACCGAGGTCCCTTTAAATCATGATAACTTCCCACCTCCATATGAGCAAGAGCGAAGACATAAGAGGTCAGGTAGTGTATTTGACAGAATCAGCCCTACAGAACTGAGACCCAGGCAACAACAGCCTCGTGAGACTTGGACAAGGTCATAGCCCCACCTCCAATGCCTCAACAGCCGAAAGAAAGGCATGACAATATCCCCCCTATTGCACCGCCTAGAAATAGGCGCCAAAGGAGGAAAGAGGAGGCTAGGAACCGTCCCGGAACCTCTCACCAACCACCAAGGTATGAGGCCGAAGAAAACGATTCAGATAAGCAGCAGAAGTCCTATGACTTGGACGATGATGATGAGAACCTGCCATTCTCGAGGGAACTAAGGAGTGCCCAGGTCCAGAACTACCACGTCACGCCCAAGATACCAAAGTATGACAGAAGAAGCGACCCTGAGAAGCACCTGAACGCTTACAAAACTCACATCAGCCTAAGGGGAGCCACCCTAGCTGTGAAATGAAGAGCTTTCCACTTAACACTTAGCGGAGCAGCTAAAATTTGGTATAGTAGGTTACCACCTGGAAGCATAAGAAGTTGGTCTGAATTTAAGACCACCTTCTTGAAGAGGTTCGCTATAAGTAAAGAGGGAGAGGCTCCCATCCAATACCTCCAAGACATGAGATAGGCACATGGGGAGTCCCTGAAAAGCTTCCTATCATGCTTCACTGATGAGATGACGTACTGCGTGCAAGTTATCTGCACTGAGAGGAGGCCTAAACATGGACACCCTGTTTTGGAGGGACGTGTAAAATCAAGATCCCACCACCTATGACGCCCTACTCGAGATGATGAGACTGGAGATCATCAATGAAGAATTGATTGAGCATAAGAACATGACAAGTAGAGGCCTCCCACCTTCGCAAAGACAGCGTGCTAGAGGGCCGACCTCCCACTTGATGGATTACCAAATGAACCAAGTCGGTAATGAGAGTTTTGGGCAAGCACTCGCCACCACCACTCTGAATGCGGTTCCAACCTTAGCATATGAGGATATCAACCCAGTCACTAACAGCAAATGGGAACTTCGCAAAGATCCCGTAGGGGGAGAGGCCAAGGCCGGGGTTTGGGACCTAGAAATAGGTCAAATCCCAAACCCCCCGGATACTGCATATACCACTGATCCTATGGCCATGACACAGCAAATTGTCGACACTATGCTCACCGTACCCGGCAAGAACCCCCCAGGGATAGAAATGAATCGCCCCAGGCGAACAGGCCCCACCTAGGTATGACAATCGACATGGGCGTGAAGAGGCCGCTCCCCGTCAAAAGATGTTTCCCCGCGACGAAGGTAACAAGATGCAGAGAGGCCCAGGGAAGGGCAGAAACACCGAAAAAATCGGTAAACTCAGGATGAGGCCCTTATCCACGAGGTAGATACCATATTTGGAGGCCCATATATGGATGGTGAAACGCGAAATGCTACAAGAAACTACGCCCGTGAGGCTAAGTGCCCCCTCTTACCAGCTATATTGTGGACCACAACTCCCAGAAGAATCAAGTTCCATCCATTATCTTCACCCAGGAGAATGCTGAAGGGATTCATTACCCCCACTGCGATGCACTAGTGGTGAGAGCGGTCATAGCTCGGAATGGGCTCAAACGAATGCTAGTTGACAACGGCAGCTCTGTCAACATTCTATTCGGGTCCACCTTCGACAAGATGATACTGGACCACGAGTTCACACCTACCACCACTCCCTTGTATGAATTTACTGGAGATAGCATCACTCCGAGAGGAAAGATCACCCTTGCAGTGGAGATGGGAGAGTCTCCCCAAACCACAATGAACTTCATGGAGTTTCTCATCGTTGACCGTTGATCAGCCTACCACGGAGTATTGGGTAGTCCAGCTTTAAAGGAATTTGGAGCCGTCACATCCATTCACCGCCTATGCATGAAATTACCGACGAAAAATGAGGTTGCAACGGTGAGAGGCGACCAAAGAGGCTCGAGAGAATGTTATCTAAGCTCCATCAGAAAGGTAAAGCCCTGGGACGTCCATGTGATTATCACTGACATAGTCATGGGTGATGTCCCAGGTGATGCTCCCTCCGAATCGGAAGATGTGGAAATGATCGACGTACCACCTATTTCGAAAATATTGGTCATCGATGAGATTGATCCCCACATAATTGAACATGAACCTCAAGCATCCCCGATTGAGGAACTTGAAAGCTTCTCGGTGGACCCCCGAGACCCATCCAAATTGTTGAAAGTGGGAAAGGGCTTGTCCAACAGTTTGAAAGAAAAGATTAAGGATTTCCTAAGTAGGAATATTGATATCTTTGCTTGGAGGCATGAGGACATAGTAGGCATAGATCCCAAGATCAGTTGCCACCACTTGAAAATTGATCCTAAGGTTGCCCCGTACAGACAAAAGAGAAAGAGCCCTCACCCCTGATAGGTATGAGACCCTGAAGGAAAAAGTTCAAAGGCCACCTATCCGAGGTGGGTCTCCAACCCGATTTTAGTGAAGACACACAACGAAAAATGGAGGGTATGCATTGATTTCACTAACCTCAACAAACTTGCCCAATGGACAGCTTTCCACTCCTAAGGATTGACCAACTAGTAGATTCCACGGCTAGGCATGAGTTATTGAACTTCATGGACGCATACTCCGACCACAACCAAATTCCCATGCACCCGGTCGATGAAGAACACACCTCTTTTATCACAGACGGAGGCCTTTACTGCTATAAGATGATGCCCTTCGAGTTGAAAAATGTCGGGGCCACATATCAAATGCTCGACAAAAAAGAGTTTGTGGACCTCATCGGCAAGACAATGGAGGTCTACGTAGACTACATGCTTGTGAAAAGTTTAGAAGCTGGGGATCACGTAACGCACCTCAACAACACCTTCCAAATCTTGAGAAGGTATAGGATGAGGCTCAATCCCCTAAAGTGCACTTTCGGGGTTGCCTTCAAAAAATTCTTAGGGTACATGGTCAACCAACACCGAATTAAAGCCAACCCTGAGAAGATTTAGGCCCTATGCAAATGAGATCCCCCCAAAAGCTAAAGGAGGTACAAAGCTTGACTAGGCGAGTGGCCACACTTAGTATCTTCGTCTCCAAAGTTACAAACAAATGCCTCCCATTTTTCAAAGTGTTGAAAGCTGGGAAGAAATTCCAATGGACCAAGAAATGTGAAGAGGCATTCCAGGGCCTAAAAAGGTACCTAGGGCAGGCCTCCCTCCTCTCCAAACCGAAGCTCGGTGAGATTCTTCAGATGTATTTGGTCGTCTCCAATGAGGCTATCAGTGCGGTTCTAATCCGAGAAGAAGGAACCACCCAACTCTCCGTATACTATACAAGTAAAGTACTCCTGTCATCGAAAAGCCGTTACCCCGATATGGAAAAGCTCGCTTTGGCCTTAATCACGGCTTCCAGGAAATTGAAGCCCTATTTCCAAGCCCACGCCATACATGTGCTAACAAACTTTCCCCTAAGGCAGGTACTTCAAAAGCCCAATGCCTCAGGAAGATTATTAAAATGGGAAGTGGAGTTAAGTAAATTTTGACCTCGTGTTCAAGGCTAGGGCGGCCATCAAGGGCCAAGCCTTAGCTGATTTTGTGGTAGAATTTGCAAATTTACCTGAGGTGGATGAAATCATGAAAAATGTCAAGCCCTCTACGTGGAACTTATTTGTGGATGGGTCAGCTGGGGACACCAGCTCAGGTGCCAGAGTTGTCCTCATCAGCCCGAAAGGTCACAAGCTAAACTCAGCTGTGAGGTTCGGGTTCAAGGCCACCAGCCTACTTGAAAATGGTAATGAATCCCATCCCATCCTTTGAAAAGTTTGAGTTGATCCAGATCCCCCATGTTGAAAATGCACATGCGATCGCACTCTCCAAACTTACAAGTAGCAAGGACTCCGAACTACTCACAGTAATCCCAATAGAGCACCTCCTCATACCATCAACCGAGGCCCCCAATGTGATGTGGGTGGCCGGGACTCCTACCTGGATACAGCCCATCGTAACCTACCTAAAAGACCATGTACTTCCCACTAATAAGCATGAAACTTACAAGCTAAGGAGGAGGTCAACTCATTTCCTCTTCATTAATGATGTATTCTACAAGAGGAGCTTCTCCTCTCCACTCCTTCGATGCTTGGGAGGAGAAGAGGCTACCTACATCTTAAGGGAAGTCCACGAGGGAGTTTACGACAACTACTCTGGAGGCCTATCTTTGGCGCAAAAAATACTGAGACATGGGTACTATTGGCCTACCTTGAAAAAGGACGCCCTCCAGTTTGTACGAGAATGTGACAAATGCCAATGATTCTCTCCTATCCAAAGACAACCATCGCAAGATTTGATCAGGGTCTCCAGCCCCTGGCCTTTCTTGAAATGGGGTGTGGACCTCATAGGTCCTCTATCGAAAGGCAGAGGAGGCGCGAGTTTTGCAATTGTGGCCATTGATTACTTCACGAAGTGGGTTGAGGCTGAGCCACTGGCAAAAATCATAGAGGCAAACACTTCCAAGTTCTTGTGGAAAAACATTATATGCCGGTTTGGGATTCCCTACACAATCATCTCAGACAATGGTAAACAGTTTGAAAACAAGAAGGTTAGAAGTTTGTGTGAAGAACTTGGCATCAAGAAGTACTTCTCCACATCTCACCACCCACAAGCAAATAGCCAAGTTGAGGTTGTGAACAAGACCATCAAACATGTCCTGAAAAAGAAGCTTGATATGTCAAAAGGGCCCTGGGTGGATGAGTTACCACAAGTGCTTTGGGCAATCCGAACCACTACGAGGACCCCCACAAGGGAAACACCTTTCCTCATGGCATATGGAACTGAAGCAATGAGCCCCGTCGAGGTTGGACTTCTATCTCCACGATGTCTGCATTTCAATGAAATAACAAATGACGAGCTCCGGAGGTTCGACCTCAACTTCATTGAGGAAATAAGAGATGACACCCAGTTGAAGCTCGCCACATATCAAAGAAAGATGACGAAGCACTTCAACTCAAAGGTGAATATTGGTTCCGAATTGGGAAGGCTCGTTAGAATCAAGAAGGAAATCCGACCCGGGACATACTAGATTGAAGACATGGACGACAAGGCACAACCCCATCCATGGAACATTGAATACCTTCGAATCTATTATCAATGAATGTACTACCTCGCTGGATGATCTTTCCTAGCTCATGTAACATTTCCATGATTCAATAAAATTGTCCATGATTGAACACAAGTCTAGCACTACGTCGTCATCTTGAAGGAGAGGTCAGCGTCTCGTCTTTGAGCCACCTAGCTTCCACTCTAAGGCTCACGCAACTTACCTCCCTTTGGTGAGGCTGAACGCCACTGGGAGACACCTCAACATGGATGAACCATCCACCATGTTGGGAAGCGTCGTCACCCCGGAGGAGAGGTCAGCGTCCCATCTCTTGGCCACCTTGCTTGAACTACGAGACGCACGCCACTTGCCTCCCTTTGGCAAGGTTGAAAGCCAAGGGGAGAAGCCTCAATGATGATCGAACTTCTTTACCCAGATTTACAAAGCCCAGCCACTGCGGGCTTCACGTAACTCGATCAGACATAGCAATGTTCTCAATTCAGCTGGAAGATGGTCCAGTATTAAGATCTATTCAGGTCACAGTTATTAAGCTTAAGTATAATTTACTTGCTTAAGTCCAATATTAGTCATGGTTCGTGTGGCTTGAGTACAATTTACTTAAGTGATTGGAGTTGGGATATCAAGTCAAGGTTATTTAATTCGTCAATCAATCTTAAGTGTGATTACTTAATGAGGCCAATGCACTTAGAAGAACAACATTGAATGAAAAAGATTATATTGATTTTCAATGTTACAAAAGGAGGGCCTGAGGCCAGTACATCGAAATTAATTGAAAAGTAAACTATCCTAAGCCTCGGATGATGGCGGAGGTGCCTCGTCAGCAAAAGTCTCCGCAGCTTGAGCATCAAAACTCTCTTCTGCCTCCGCTACCTCATCCACAACCTCTTCATCAGCTGGGGTCTGAGGCACTTCATCCACAAACTCCGACCTCAGCTGTGACAGGTCTTGATCTTGGAAGAGTTTCTCAGCCCTTTCCATCATTTCATCATAGGCATAAATTCCTCCAGCAGACGCTGAAGCTCTTGTACTCCTCAGTATTGTGGAAGTTGGCAATGTAATCTTTGACTGCCTCCTCCCTCGCCACGTTGGCCTCCTCCTTTACCTTGGTCATTTCATCCACATACCATTTTATTTGGCCCTCCAAGAATTTATATACATCTTGGGCCTAGCCAACTGCAGATTGGCCTTCTCCAAGGCCTCAGCAGTCACCTTTTAGTAGTCATTAGAGACCTCCACTTTCTTGGTATGGGAAGCCACCTGGCACTGGGACTTATAAACCTCCTTCTTCAAGGCCTCGCTCTGGGCCAAAGCAGACTCCAGCTTGGCTGCATCTTCTAATTTTTGGGCCCTTGCTTCCTATGCCTCGGCCCTGGCCTTCTTCAGCTCAGTAAGGGCCTCCCTGCACTCCAATGCAAGGCCAAATGTCCTCACACTTTGGCTCACAAGAGCCCTTGTCAGGTCCACCATGTTGCAGGAAGAGGCGTGCAACTGCCACTGGTCCATCCAGAATTTATAGAAGTTCCCGTAGCACTTTGGATCTCGGCTGGCAAAGCCCCCACCAACGCTGGGGCTAGGACCTCCTCCCTCCCAGTAAGGAAGTTCGGCGATTTCCCTTGGACTCTTGCAGGCCTCTACTTGGTAGCTTCGTCCTCTGCGTTCTCAGGAGCCCTCCTCGCAGCAGCCTCCTTAGCCTGGGCACGCCGCACCATTTCTATCTTCACAGCTTTTGAGGTGGCCTCCAGGAGCTTTGGCTGAGGGGTTTCTTTTCCTTCGTGGAACACAGAGATCCCGAAATTCCCAGATGAGCTGGTGACGTGCACCAGCTTCTTCTTTTTCTGCTCCTTGGGGACCTTCTCCTTTCTTCGAGGCTCCTTGGCTTTCTCCGGCCTCTGAGGGCCCCCCCTCAGCGGCCTTGGAACTGCTTTCTTTGGAGAGTTGCTCAACCTCTCCCAAACCTCCTTTGCACCACTTGACCCCGATTTCAGGGGCCTCGCTGACACATTGGATGTGGCCCTGAGGATAGAAGCCATGTCCAGGGCTGGGTACTCCCTCCTCTTGAACTTGTATGCAAAGCAGGTCAGTACATCAGCATCGAAACAAAAAGTAAGAAATGCACAAGTATACAAGCCTCTTACCTTTGGAGGCCATCAATTCAAAGTCAATGAAGTAGCGGCTTTGGTCGATGAGGTGGTCGAAGTGCCAAAGTTTTGGAGGTCTATTGTAAATGTCCTCTATCACTTCAAACTCCTCCTTGCTCAGCTCGAACCTCGTACTACTATCTACACGGCAAGCCTCAACAGTTAAAAAAATAAAATTTGGAATACAGAACGTAAACTACTTAGGCTGGGAGAGACTCACGAGCTTCGTAGTACTAGGTCAGTACTGTGCAAGCCAAGGCTGTGTCCCCCTCCACTGCCTGCCACCTGCCCGTCACCCAGAACCACGATTCCTTCCACCCCTTGATGGAAGAGGGTAGCCCCACCACAAATGGTGTGGAGCCTCCCAAGGAGTTAAGTAATACCACCCCCTTGACTCTTTACCTATCACCCTAGGCTGGAACAGGGTCATGAAGATGTGGAGAGGCATGTCCTCTCCAAGTGACCCTTCCTTCCACAGGAAGTACGAACCAACCAACTGGCTCTACCCATTTGGCAGAACCTGGGTCGGTGACAACATAAAATTCCTCAGCACTGCTCTAAAGAAGGGGTGCAGAGGAAGAAGCATACCTGCCTTAAACATGTATTCACTCACCGCCACGCACCCGGGTCTCGGATAGCAGGCCCGCTCATGGGTCTCGGGTACCAACATTTTCACATAATGAGGTACACAGTACCTCTCCCTGATTTCCACCAGCCTCTTCAAAGTCATATTTGAAAGCACTCTAGACGCTCTCCACTCCTCACTGTAATCTACTGGCTCCTCAATCATAGCATATTGCTCGACCTCGGGGTCCCCTCTGTGACTTGCCCCCTCATCGAATGACGTAATAGTTACTAATTCCCTACCCGAAGTGGACTCCATATCAGAATGAACTCAATGTAAGGGATTTTCTGGGAAAATGCCAATGGAAAATGACTACGCGAACGGAGTAACGCTGGAAAATGAGAAGATCGACTGTTTGGATGTCGGAAAACATGAGTTTTTAGGAAAAAATCAGATTGCAAAGAATGAAAATCCAGAAAAAATGGGGGTCTCTCGCCTTTTATAAAGGGTCAGAACGAACCCCAGCCGTCTGATCAAAGCCCATTGAATCTGAACCCTTCATTCTAAACCAAATTCGAGGCGTAGAATTCAAATGATTTTTCAAACCTACGCTTTAGATTCAAGCGTGTCCTCCACGCATCTCCCCAAACGCGTCTGCTTCTAGAAGCTCAGCTGTGCTCATAATTACGACTTTCATTCGACGGTAGCAGACGCCTTGGAAGTTGAACGGTCCAGCCACCTTTCATCAAAAATATGTGTAAAAACATCAAATCATTGGTACAACTGTCGAGGAACAATCATTACTAATGAGCATCAGAATTCAACCTCCATAAGTCTCGTAGGTTCGGTTCTCAACCACCTCGGCTTCCTCATCATAATTCAATCTCCATAAGCCTCGCAGGTTCGATTCTCAACCACCTCGACTTCCTCATCAGATTTCACCCTCCATAAGCTCACAGGTTCGGTTCTCAACCACCTCGACTTTCTCATCAGAATTCAGCCTCCACAAGCCTTGCAAGTTCGGTTCTCAACCACCTCAGCTTCCTCATTAGAATTTAGCCTCCACAAGCTCGCAGGTTCGGTTCTCAACCACCTTGGCTTCCTCATCAGAATTCAGCCTCCACAAGCCTCACAGGTTCGATTCTCAACCACTCGGCTTCCTCATCAGAATTCAGCCTCCACAAGCCTCGTAGGTTCGGTTCTCAAACCACCTCGACTTCATCATTCTTCCACAATGCACATTTCTAACTCCAACCATGATATAAATATCTATACTTAGACTTGGAAACTATTATTTGGGGTACAAAAATTAAAAAAAAAAAAAATTCTTTCAACTTAAGTGGTTGGTCTTACTTCATCAAAGTCCTCACATTACATAAGTAACTATACTTGGACTTGGGGGACTATTGTTACGTGTTTGCACACTTGGGCAATCCACTGGGGCCTATAGCCAACTCATGCTGAACCACGTGCATGAATCACGTGGCACTGAAGCCAAGGTGATTCCATAGACGAGGCCCGTAAATCGAGGTCCACAGAAGCCAAGGCCCATGTATACCGAGGCCCATCTATCATTGCCTCTTGAGGAGATTTCGAAGCCCATATGCCGAGACCCTTTGAAGGTGGACGAGGCCCCGTTAGCCGAAGTTCTGTAGCCGAGGTAGCAGCCTCCGAATCACAAAGCAACATCTTCCATAGACGCTTGTCCCGAGAGATCCTCTACACAAAGATCTCACTTGAATGATTGATTGGACGTTTGTCATGAGTGTAATGTTAAGTCTTGTCACTGGTAGAGGCGGCTCTACTAATCAATAAATGTATAGCAGGCTAGATGCGACTGATGCCTACAATTTGACATATAAATTAACCGGATGAGGGCACTCCGAACCAAAGGTCACGATTGAACTTGTAACACTATAAATACTCCCCTATGTACCCCATACAAAGGCTAATGCAAGAATCAATACAAAGAACACCACTTAACTCAACTCTCTCTTATTATCTTGCAACACAAACGAGTTCATACAAATTTGGATACACGTTTACAAAGATCGATTGGTAATTATTGTACAGTCGGTCAACGAACATCCCGCCAGATTCTGAACGTTCTCGTCCCATGTTGTTGAGCTACTTCCACGCCCTCGATCCGTCCATTAAAGACCGTCCACATGTCTAAGCGTGTTAGACCTTCGCTCACGTGTGCGCGGGTTGGTTCAGCATTTGTTGGCAACATTTTTTGGGATCAACACAATACATTAGGGTTAGCACACGGTGTGTGGCAAATTTTCAAACCAAATCCCCTAAAGCAGATTGAAATTTTTTCAAACCAAACCAAATCACTTTTTTTCGATTTAAAATCACAGCTTAGCAAATAAAAAATATATATACGAGGAACAAGTCAAATCATAAATATGAATCTAGAGTATCACACTAAAATATAAATATTAGTATCATTATGAATATTATAAGCGAAAGTTTTACACTTTTAATCATGCCAATGCAATAAAATGATAGAAAATATTTAGTTTTAATCCCTTTGTCGATACTAATTAGCACAAAGTATCCAATTATAACACATGATTCATTCTCTATATAAAGATAAGAATTAAATGGTATAAAGCAAATAATAGAAGAAAATGAATAGACAGATCACGTAAGCTAATACCTTCTATAGCTTTCTCGGAATAATTTAATGCTTTCACCTTATCCAAATATTGACGCATCAGTATAAGTTCCTTGTTACTATGCTGCAACCAAATCTTAATGCAAACCACGACCTTGACCATCTTTGACTCAGCAAACTTCTAAATGAATTAAGAATTTGATTGCTCAAAAGCAATTGTGGATATTTAAATAACTAACACATCTTTGACAATTCGGGTGACAATCTTATCTTTATTTTCATTCAATTTTCACCAAAATAATATGTTAAAATGCTCAATAGTCAAATCTTCATAATGATCATTTAAGTAATCCATCAAATCATCATTCTCAGCATGAGCTTTCCGCATAAGTCTAACTTAGAAAATTGAGGCAATGGATTTGGACCCCAAACCAGTTTATGAACAACTTGAGCTTCCAGGTTGAGTATTATCGTTCAATTTAATTGGAATTGATCTAATATGAACGTCTCTTTTTAGTTGAGATGTGTTTGGTTTTTTTAGGTTGGATAAAATTTAAAATTAATTTGAATTTAGAATTATTTTTGAAGGCGGTTTGACGGTTGGAAATGGTTTTCAAAAATTGAAACCTAAACAAAACAATTTCGAAGTGGTTTGGATCGGTTTAAAATCAAAACATCGATAGATTTGTGGACTCAAACCAATGATTTCAAAAAAATGATTTTGCTTTGATTTGACGATTTGACGATTTTGTTAATCAGTCCCACAATAGATTAGTGTATACCATCTTATTAGTTAAGTTTCACTATAAATAGACTTGTAATTCGGTACATTTTATACCAAAGATATCATTATTTATATTTTTTTCCTCTTCAAATAGATTATTTGTGCATTGAATCATTTCATAATTTTCCTACATCGTTTACTTGTGTGTATTAACCATATTTTATGACAATCACAAGCGTATTGTGTTGAAACTTTTATAAGAAAAAAAAGTACTTATTTTTATTTTGGGAATCGTGTCCTGGTATTAGACGTAAATTTATCTACTTGTACTATGAGAAGCCAAAAAGACCAACCTAATCTTTTATAGGAATACTTAATTTTATATTAATTTTGTTCTAGTATTAGACTTAAATTTCCTTACGAGCAATACTACGTAGCCCTACTGAAATTATAATTCAATTTAGGTGGCATTATTCCAACTTTTATTTAGCCAATAATCTAACATCACCTAAACTGATATTGCAATCCTAATAAGATTAAACAATATTACTCTTTACTTTCTTGTACTCTAGGAAATTGAAAGGACCAACCTATTGAAAGGAGAGATTATTTTGACGAACTAGAAAATAAATTGATATGTCAATTGCCTAAAATATTTACACAAGTTCATATATTCAGGTAAAATGTCCCATTGTCAATTGTACTTTTAATTGTATTTTTCTTTTATCCCCGTATTTTTTCAACATTTTTTATTTTACAGTGACTTGGTGAAATGAAAATTAACATGCCACATGTAATTATTTGTTATTCGCGTCATCAATTTCATCTAATTATCAATGGTTGATGATAGAGGGATAGATTATGCAACAATTTGGTAAATTCAGTGTCTAGTTAAAAACATTTCAAAGTTTAGTGTTCAACAAAAAAAATATTGCGAAAAATATATATGATCAGTGGAACATTTACCCTATCTACTTGGTATCACTCGTCTAAACATAATAAATTAAAATTAAAAAATCTGCAATATCTGAAAGTGGATACGAGTTTTCACATTCTATTCAACATATCAAGATATGCCAAATCCAGAATTTAAATATTTTTTTACAAAAATGAACCACAAATCAAACCGAAATAAAGACGGCAATATATTTTTACTAACATATACTATATACTGCAAAAGGCAATTACCAAAATAAGAATCAAATATTACGCTGATTAATCTTCATCCCGTGACCATTTCCTATTGACGTCAGCATTGTACGCTCCGGAACTGATACTGACGGCGTCACTGCAACAAAATTATATAAAGCTTGCTCGCCGTTAAAATTAACGGCGCCCGGCCCCACTCTGTATCCATATCGTCCAGCTCCATCAGCCACCACTGGTATCCGGTAAACCGCCTTCGCCGCCGCCGCATTCACATTATTAATTTCCCTCTTCACCTCAATTCCGGCACCGGCATCCACCCCAAAATTCTCGGGGAGAACCATACCCGGAATTTGCAGAATATCTAGCGGAGGTCCAATACTTGGCTGATACTCCTTATCAAATCCAAATAAATAATCCGGGTTCAGAGGGGTGTCCGGATCCGAATTTTTGTTACCCGAATTCGCAGAAGGGATTCGAGGACTTGATATATCGAAGATGAAAAGCCTGAGTCGGACAGGTTTGGTTGAAATCGTGAGCATGCGGTCGTACTCCACCATCATATGCTCGACATCCTCATCGTTGATTAAGGAGACCAAGGAGTCAAGATCCTCGCCGGGTAACTGGTACTTTATGCAAACCTCGGAATTGTTATTGATGTTGCAGAGGGAATTTAGTTTGGCTGCCATTTCGGAGAAGTTAATGTTTCGATCGACGGTGAGGATTTTGATGTCGCCGCCGATGTAGGAGAGTTGATGGTCCGTTGGCCTGGGCTGAATCTTTCCTCCATAACTGCACATCAATTTCACTTTATTGCTGTTCATGTTGGATTTCTGCTTCTCCATGCTCTCAGAAGAATCTTAGAAGAGTGGGAAAGCTGAAACTTGACTGTGCTTTCGTAGGTTGAAATTTTGTGGTTGAATTAAACCGATACTACTTATAAAAGGCAAATTACTGTAACATCCCCAAAGTTATCAAAATGGTAAAGATCTCTCCAATAGTTTTAAAAATTACAAAAAATCTCTGCTCTGTGCAAATAGTTGGCCAAGAAAACTTCGTGAATTTGTCCCCTCAAAGAAGACTATAACAAGCACTAAAGTTTTGACTAGAAGTTGGAACAAATTAATATTTTTATAATTTATTAAAAGAATGGTTGCTTCGTCATCCGTTACACATTTACATAGACTTTTATGTCCCTATTTGACAAACATTTTTTTTATATTTTTATTTTTAGTTAGTTAAATTTTGTATTTTGATTATACATTTGAATTTGAATAGATTCACAGCTTTTATTTACTTTTTTAATAACGTGGTTCATAAATTAACATATTTATAATCCTGAAAGACTTTATCAAAATAGAAACTATGTTACACTATACTATTTTATTATAATATTACCCATATCATGAAAAAATTTCCTTTTTTTATTGTGGATGATAGAAATTTACAAATTAGGATTACGAAGAAAGAAACGTAAAATTCATAATGTTCAGATACCTATTTCGAACAATTAAATATACCAATCATGTCACTGTCATTTTATGTCGAAACTTTCAACGTTCAAAAAGTAAAGTATCTCGTAACATTTTATTTAAAAGTTATTGATGGAATATGGGATATCCAAGATCTTGTTCAAAATTTCTTTCGAGGGTCATCTAATTAATTCAATACAGGCCCCCACAAACCTAATCCTTAAATTGAATTCTGTAAATATCCATTCATGGAAAGGAAAATTCTCCATCCCACTCATATTCAAAAATTCTATAGTCCATTCCTCCCACAAAAACTGCCAAGGAAACCAATTAAATTCGAGGGTCCCATCCTGCGCTTAATTTGCTCTCCGCGTGGACCCCTTTCAATCACTTGGAAAAGTAAGGATTCATGTTACAACATTACCTTTCCACATGCACTCGACGTCACTTGAACGAACTCCTTATCTGTTTAGCGGATAATTATATTAACACTGTAAATTTTCTTAACTACGTGACATTTTTAGTTTGATGAAAGTTTCCAATCTTTATTCATTTTCTCACCATTATTTCTAACTTATTTATGTTATATTCTTATTCTTAATTTTTAATTAATTATTACATTTGTGTTAGATAGCAGTTTGTACGGCTGGGCAAATCTCTCAACCGAACCGATGGGACCGAACCCGACGGTTCTTGTTAAATTAAATACCCGAAGGGATATCTGAATTGAGAACCGACGGGTACGGTTCGATTCTCGGTTCTAGACCAAGAACCGAAGAATCGAATAAGAACCGAATCTTTCTGATTTTTTTTATATTGAATAAATCAAATTATTTTAATTTTAATTTTTTCTAAACAAATTAACGATTTCTAAATCCAAATTTTTTGCCCAATAATTTGTTTCATTTCTAATTTTTTAATTTTTGGTCCAATCATCCATTTTATTATGTCATTTCTTAGCCAAACAAGATCAAATCCACTAAATAACCCTAAACACCAACATTAAAGTGCATAACGTTGTCTCGACTCTTACACTCACTTTCGCAGCCTCGCTAATATTCCAAAACCTATACAATCATCGACCGACACTGTAACCTTCGTCAACCGAAACTTTGATCGTAGCGATCATTTGAACAATGTAGTTTACTAGTTTTTGACATTCCAAAGCCATTGAATGTATTATTAGTTGTATTTATATAATGTTGTTATAAATGTTAAAAAATTTAATTATAGTACAGAACCGAATGGAACCGAACGGAACCGAACCCGAACGGTTCCATAATTATATTTGGACCCGATGGTTCCATTTATTAAATAACCGAAAAGTTCGGTTCGGTTATCGACCCGCGCCCACCCCTAGCAGTTTGTCAAAATATTTTGTTTGCATGTTTTTAAATGAGATACAAATTTTTTGTCGAAAATTTATATTTATTTAAAAATATGAGTGATAAATAAATGTCTTGTACATCCTCCAAATAATTTATTTGGATTAAAAATGTCATCATAAACGAGATCTGTTAACTAATGAAAGATTGAAGATAATAATGCAATGAAAAAATTGAAAACATAAACAAAATAATGAATAAAGATTAAGAACCATCGCAACAATTAAAATATAAACTCTTTCACAATTAAACCTCGAGAGTATTTTAACTACGACAATCTCCTCCTTAATATTCTAGAATTACAAACAACCTTAACTATTTGATTTTATGTATCCCTCCTCGATTAAAACATGGAATGTTTCTAATATCTTAAGCCTTGACATTATCCAATACGTGCCCTAAAGGGTAAAAAAAAAAAAAAAAAGTACTGTATATTTTTTACGTGAAATGGAATATTGTTACTATGAGTCGCAATTCAACAAAATTTAGGGAGATTGATATAAATACTATAAACTATGAGGACTAATAGTGAAAAAGAGGTTGGTCAAGTACGTGGCAATGCATGTGGAAAAGCAATGGGCCTAATGCCCCGGGGTTCCTTGGGATAATGTTGTACACTTTTGAGCCATTAAAAAGGGGGTCCACACGGTGAGCAAATTATTCGTGGGGTGGGACCCTCGGATCAAAAGAAATTGATGGGCAATTTTTATTGGAGGATTATGTAAGTCAAGAAAACGGATATTCTCAAATGGGAACGATAGATAAATCCTAAATATAAGAAACACATTTTAAATTTATAAAACTTCATAAAAATCAGGCGATAAATCAATTTATTAAAATTTTAATTATAATATAATATAATTAATCACACCAAATTTCAAATTAAAGTCCTTCATTCTCTCTCTACTATCTATCATTTCCCTACCCTTTCTACCCAACGGAGGCGGCCATCAACTTAGGCGACTACTCCGACGATATCTCAAATGATCGCTCCGACGAATAAACTGACCATCGCTCTGATGACTGCTTTGAGGATCGCTCAGACGATAGAAAAACTCCAAAAGGAAAAAAATTTCACTCTCCATAATTTACTATAGAAAATCTCCAAAAATTCATTTGTGACCAAATTTATTGTTCGTGACTATACCTATGTTTCATGTGACTATTTGTGATCAAATTTATTTTCAATGTGACCGTCTAATTTGTAATAATATGTAACAAATTTACTGATCTATGTTATCTGTGATTAATCTGTAACCAAATTTATCTGTGATGTGACTAACTGTAATCAAATTTATCTTTAATGTAATTAACTATGACCAAATTTGTATTCAATGTGATTGTTTGTGACTAGGTCAATATGTAACTATGATCAGGTCACAATCGTTCACAATCAACAAAAAATTGATCACAAATAGCCACAATAAACACATACTTGATCACAGGGGGTTACCACAAGTAAATCTGCGCACACCTCAGACCAATATCACAATCCACCAACCACCACCACCGGCACCACCAACATCATACCATCATCAGAACCACCACCAATCGCCATCGAACCTTAAAGACCGCCATCAACTACAAATCTTAACCACAAAATTTCACGAGCCAACTTAAAAAATGAAAAAAACAGATTTTAACCATCCCAAATCTAAAAGTGACGAACATGTGGTGTGCATTCTTTTGCAATTTCTCCAAGTACCATTGGACCACCGTCCCAACCAGCCGATCTCCAGATATACAATCCCAAGCACCCATCGTTGAACCACCATTCCTTTAAGCATCCACCATCTCAACCAGCCACACCCTAGTTTTGTTGTTAGACCACTGTCGGTCTATCATATCATTATCATCACACTCATTTTCAGAAATTGGACCGTCCCAAGCATTTTCTGCACACAATATGTAACTGCTCAAGATATCATCTTACCACCTTATGTAGAAATCGTTGATAATACACAACATATAGCTAGCTTGACAGAACCAATTGATTTGCGCGACAACTTTGCTCTCACGTAGCGACGAACCGTTGCGCGCTTCTGCTTCTTCTTGCGATTCTGCTCCACCCTAGAGGGTGAGGTGGGGATGAGCATAGTAATGGTAGTAACTAGAGAGAGAGCAAAGATGAAGAGTGTGTTACAGAGAAAGAGAGAGAGCATAGAGAGAAAGTTACAAAGTGGGGGTTGGATTTGGGATAAAATCAGCGTGGGGTTGGGGGTTATTATCTGGATTAAGGTTTAATTACTTTTTATTTATAATTAATAACCCTATTTGCCACCTGAAGTCTGAAATTTAATCACCTTATTTATGAAAACTAATTTTTAATGTAGGGTTCTAGTTAATTTTTCTCTTCTCAAATTTGAGTTGGATTACGAAGATTTCTATTTTCTAGATTGGGTTTTTATGGAGGAATCTTGCTACTCGTACTGACCCCCTCACAACAGGGGAGCCCACAACTAGGGCTTTATAGGATTCAAGTTACATATTAGCCTTGCCGTGTGGGGCATGTGATGTGTTCTTTTTAATCGAATAGATAAAGCCCCCAATTTTATTCATTTTCTTTTTGAAAAGATTGAGAATTTTCAATGTCCCATCATAATTTGAGAGAATTTTAACGGGGGTTGTTTGGTAGAACTTTTAATAAAAATTGATATAATATATGATTTTAAAATTGATAAAAATTGTGGGTCCAATAAAATGTGAGGTAAAAAAGTTTAAACAGTTGAAAAATTAACGGTAAATACTTTTGACATGTCGACTTGATCAAAAAAATCTATAATAGATTTTACCAGCTATCTACCACGCTTCACTGTATCAAATATATTGTTAGAGTTTTAGCCCTTATTTGGCACCGATTAAAATTCAGATTTTAATTTAAGTCAAAATCAACAGTTAATTCTAACTACATATTTTATGGGTCCCACAACTTTTTAACCACGCATTCCATCAACTTTTATTAAATTTTACTAAAAATCTGATTTTAATCCCTACCAAACAGTGGCTTAAATTATATTTCAATGTAATTGGTTTAAAAGTTTTTGGTATGATTCATTACTTTTTTCGTGATTTGGTAAAATTTCGCACTTATGTAGAATTTTCTTGGGTACTTGTTAATCCTCGAAGTATAGTCCGTGAATCCAGCTAGCTATTAGGTGAAATGCATACTGACATGCGAGGGGAACATTCTGAACGTTCTCGTCCCATGTTGTTGAGCTACTTCCACGCCCTCGATCCGTCCATTAAAGACCGTCCACATGTCTAAGCGTGTTAGACCTTCGCTCACGTGTGCGCGGGTTGGTTCAGCATTTGTTGGCAACATTTTTTGGGATCAACACAATACATTAGGGTTAGCACACGGTGTGTGGCAAATTTTCAAACCAAATCCCCTAAAGCAGATTGAAATTTTTTCAAACCAAACCAAATCACTTTTTTTCGATTTAAAATCACAGCTTAGCAAATAAAAAATATATATACGAGGAACAAGTCAAATCATAAATATGAATCTAGAGTATCACACTAAAATATAAATATTAGTATCATTATGAATATTATAAGCGAAAGTTTTACACTTTTAATCATGCCAATGCAATAAAATGATAGAAAATATTTAGTTTTAATCCCTTTGTCGATACTAATTAGCACAAAGTATCCAATTATAACACATGATTCATTCTCTATATAAAGATAAGAATTAAATGGTATAAAGCAAATAATAGAAGAAAATGAATAGACAGATCACGTAAGCTAATACCTTCTATAGCTTTCTCGGAATAATTTAATGCTTTCACCTTATCCAAATATTGACGCATCAGTATAAGTTCCTTGTTACTATGCTGCAACCAAATCTTAATGCAAACCACGACCTTGACCATCTTTGACTCAGCAAACTTCTAAATGAATTAAGAATTTGATTGCTCAAAAGCAATTGTGGATATTTAAATAGCTAACACATCTTTGACAATTCGGGTGACAATCTTATTTTTATTTTCATTCAATTTTCACCAAAATAATATGTTGAAATGCTCAATAGTCAAATCTTCATAATGATCATTTAAGTAATCCATCAAATCATCATTCTCAGCATGAGCTTTCCGCATAAGTCTAACTTAGAAAATTGAGGCAATGGATTTGGACCCCAAACCAGTTTATGAACAACTTGAGCTTCCAGGTTGAGTATTATCGTTCAATTTAATTGGAATTGATCTAATATGAACGTCTCTTTTTAGTTGAGATGTGTTTGGTTTTTTTAGGTTGGATAAAATTTAAAATTAATTTGAATTTAGAATTATTTTTGAAGGCGGTTTGACGGTTGGAAATGGTTTTCAAAAATTGAAACCTAAACAAAACAATTTCGAAGTGGTTTGGATCGGTTTAAAATCAAAACATCGATAGATTTGTGGACTCAAACCAATGATTTCAAAAAAATGATTTTGCTTTGATTTGACGATTTGACGATTTTGTTAATCAGTCCCACAATAGATTAGTGTATACCATCTTATTAGTTAAGTTTCACTATAAATAGACTTGTAATTCGGTACATTTTATACCAAAGATATCATTATTTATATTTTTTTCCTCTTCAAATAGATTATTTGTGCATTGAATCATTTCATAATTTTCCTACATCGTTTACTTGTGTGTATTAACCATATTTTATGACAATCACAAGCGTATTGTGTTGAAACTTTTATAAGAAAAAAAAGTACTTAATTTTTATTTTGGGAATCGTGTCCTGGTATTAGACGTAAATTTATCTACTTGTACTATGAGAAGCCAAAAAGACCAACCTAATCTTTTATAGGAATACTTAATTTTATATTAATTTTGTTCTAGTATTAGACATAAATTTCCTTACGAGCAATGCTACGTAGCTACTGAAATTATAATCTAATCTAGATGGCGTTATTCCGACTTTTATTTAGTCAATAATCTAACATCACCCAAACTGATATTGCAACCCCAATAAGATTAAACAACATTACTCTTTAATTTCTTGTACTCTAGGAAATTGAAAGGACCAACCTATTGAAAGGAGAGATTATTTTGACGAACTAGAAAATAAATTGATATGTCAATTGCCTAAAATATTTACACAAGTTCATATATTCAGGTAAAATGTCCCATTGTCAATTGTACTTTTAATTGTATTTTTCTTTTATCCCCGTATTTTTTCAACATTTTTTATTTTACAGTGACTTGGTGAAATGAAAATTAACATGCCACATGTAATTATTTGTTATTCGCGTCATCAATTTCATCTAATTATCAATGGTTGATGATAGAGGGATAGATTATGCAACAATTTGGTAAATTCAGTGTCTAGTTAAAAACATTTCAAAGTTTAGTGTTCAACAAAAAAAATATTGCGAAAAATATATATGATCAGTGGAACATTTACCCTATCTACTTGGTATCACTCGTCTAAACATAATAAATTAAAATTAAAAAATCTGCAATATCTGAAAGTGGATACGAGTTTTCACATTCTATTCAACATATCAAGATATGCCAAATCCAGAATTTAAATATTTTTTTACAAAAATGAACCACAAATCAAACCGAAATAAAGACGGCAATATATTTTTACTAACATATACTATATACTGCAAAAGGCAATTACCAAAATAAGAATCAAATATTACGCTGATTAATCTTCATCCCGCGACCATTTCCTATTGACGTCAGCATTGTACGCTCCGGAACTGATACTGACGGCGTCACTGCAACAAAATTATATAAAGCTTGCTCGCCGTTAACATTAACGGCGCCCGGCCCCACTCTGTATCCATATCGTCCAGCTCCATCAGCCACCACTGGTATCCGGTAAACCGCCTTCGCCGCCGCCGCATTCACATTATTAATTTCCCTCTTCACCTCAATTCCGGCACCGGCATCCACCCCAAAATTCTCGGGGAGAACCATACCCGGAATTTGCAGAATATCTAGCGGAGGTCCAATACTTGGCTGATACTCCTTATCAAATCCAAATAAATAATCCGGGTTCAGAGGGGTGTCCGGATCCGAATTTTTGTTACCCGAATTCGCAGAAGGGATTCGAGGACTTGATATATCGAAGATGAAAAGCCTGAGTCGGACAGGTTTGGTTGAAATCGTGAGCATGCGGTCGTACTCCACCATCATATGCTCGACATCCTCATCGTTGATTAAGGAGACCAAGGAGTCAAGATCCTCGCCGGGTAACTGGTACTTTATGCAAACCTCGGAATTGTTATTGATGTTGCAGAGGGAATTTAGTTTGGCTGCCATTTCGGAGAAGTTAATGTTTCGATCGACGGTGAGGATTTTGATGTCGCCGCCGATGTAGGAGAGTTGATGGTCCGTTGGCCTGGGCTGAATCTTTCCTCCATAACTGCACATCAATTTCACTTTATTGCTGTTCATGTTGGATTTCTGCTTCTCCATGCTCTCAGAAGAATCTTAGAAGAGTGGGAAAGCTGAAACTTGACTATGCTTTCGTAGGTTGAAATTTTGTGGTTGAATTAAACCGATACTACTTATAAAAGGCAAATTACTGTAACATCCCCAAAGTTATCAAAATGGTAAAGATCTCTCCAATAGTTTTAAAAATTACAAAAAATCTCTGCTCTGTGCAAATAGTTGGCCAAGAAAACTTCGTGAATTTGTCCCCTCAAAGAAGACTATAACAAGCACTAAAGTTTTGACTAGAAGTTGGAACAAATTAATATTTTTATAATTTATTAAAAGAATGGTTGCTTCGTCATCCGTTACACATTTACATAGACTTTTATGTCCCTATTTGACAAACATTTTTTTTATATTTTTATTTTTAGTTAGTTAAATTTTGTATTTTGATTATACATTTGAATTTGAATAGATTCACAGCTTTTATTTACTTTTTTAATAACGTGGTTCATAAATTAACATATTTATAATCCTGAAAGACTTTATCAAAATAGAAACTATGTTACACTATACTATTTTATTATAATATTACCCATATCATGAAAAAATTTCCTTTTTTTATCGTGGATGATAGAAATTTACAAATTAGGATTACGAAGAAAGAAACGTAAAATTCATAATGTTCAGATACCTATTTCGAACAATTAAATATACCAATCATGTCACTGTCATTTTATGTCGAAACTTTCAACGTTCAAAAAGTAAAGTATCTCGTAACATTTTATTTAAAAGTTATTGATGGAATATGGGATATCCAAGATCTTGTTCAAAATTTCTTTCGAGGGTCATCTAATTAATTCAATACAGGCCCCCACAAACCTAATCCTTAAATTGAATTCTGTAAATATCCATTCATGGAAAGGAAAATTCTCCATCCCACTCATATTCAAAAATTCTATAGTCCATTCCTCCCACAAAAACTGCCAAGGAAACCAATTAAATTCGAGGGTCCCATCCTGCGCTTAATTTGCTCTCCGCGTGGACCCCTTTCAATCACTTGGAAAAGTAAGGATTCATGTTACAACATTACCTTTCCACATGCACTCGACGTCACTTGAACAAACTCCTTTTCTGTTTAACGGATAATTATATTAACACTGTAAATTTTCTTAACTACGTGACATTTTTAGTTTGATGAAAGTTTCCAATCTTTATTCATTTTCTCACCATTATTTCTAACTTATTTATGTTATATTCTTATTCTTAATTTTTAATTAATTATTACATTTGTGTTAGATGGCAGTTTGTCAAAATATTTTGTTTGCATGTTTTAAAATGAGAGACAATTTTTTTGTCGAAAATTTATATTTATTTAAAAATACGAGTGGTAAATAAGTGTCTTGTACATCCTCCAAATAATTTATTTGGATTAAAAATGTCATCATATACGAGATCTGTTAACTAATGAAAGATTGAAGATAATAATGAAATAAAAAAATTGAAAACAAAAACAAAATAATGAATAAAGATTAAGAACCATCGCAGCAATTAAAATATAAACTCTTTCACAATTAAACCTCGAGAGTATTTTAACTACGACAATCTCCTCCTTAATATTCTAGAATTACAAACAACCTTAACTATTTGATTTTATGTATCCCTCCTCGATTAAAACATGGAATGTTTCTAATATCTTAAGCCTTGACATTATCCAATACGTGCCCTAAAGGGTAAAAAAAAAAATTACTGTATATTTTTTACGTGAAATGGAATATTGTTACTATGAGACGCAATTCAACAAAATTTAGGGAGATTGATATAAATACTATAAACTATGAGGACTAATAGTGAAAAAGAGGTTGGTCAAGTACGTGGCAATGCATGTGGAAAAGCAATGGGCCTAATGCCCCGGGGTTCCTTGGGATAATGTTGTACACTTTTGAGCCATTAAAAAGGGGGTCCACACGGTGAGCAAATTATTCGTGGGGTGGGACCCTCGGATCAAAAGAAATTGATGGGCAATTTTTATTGGAGGATTATGTAAGTCAAGAAAACGGATATTCTCAAATGGGAACGATAGATAAATCCTAAATATAAGAAACACATTTTAAATTTATAAAACTTCATAAAAATCAGGCGATAAATCAATTTATTAAAATTTTAATTATAATATAATATAATTAATCACACCAAATTTCAAATTAAAGTCCTTCTTTCTCTCTCTACTATCTATCATTTCCCTACCCTTTCTACCCAACGGAGGCGGCCATCAACTCAGGCGACTACTCCGACGATATCTCAAATGATCGCTCCGACGAATAAACTGACCATCGCTCTGATGACTGCTTTGAGGATCGCTCAGACGATAGAAAAACTCCAAAAGGAAAAAAATTTCACTCTCCATAATTTACTATAGAAAATCTCCAAAAATTCATTTGTGACCAAATTTATTGTTCGTGACTATACCTATGTTTCTTGTGACTATTTGTGATCAAATTTATTTTCAATGTGGCCGTCTAATTTGTAATAGTATGTAACAAATTTACTGATCTATGTTATCTGTGATTAATCTGTAACCAAATTTATTTGTGATGTGACTAATTGTAATCAAATTTATCTTTAATGTAATTAACTATGACCAAATTTGTATTCAATGTGATTGTTTGTGACTAGGTCAATATTTAACTATGGTCAGGTCACAATCGATCACAATCAACAAAAAATTGATCACAAATAGCCACAATAAACACATACTTGATCACAGGGGGTTACCACAAGTAAATCTGCGCACACCTCAGACCAATATCACAATCCACCAACCACCACCACCGGCACCACCAACATCATACCATCATCAGAACCACCACCAATCGCCATCGAACCTTAAAGACCGCCATCAACTACAAATCTTAACCACAAAATTTCACGAGCCAACTTAAAAAATGAAAAAAACAGATTTTAACCATCCCAAATCTAAAA
>NW_019242140.1:2587-8163 GCF_002742605.1 Olea europaea var. sylvestris | reverse complement strand
AGACCAAAATATTTTTATTCTTATTTCTTACATACTTCGCCAATAATGGTGACAACAACCGGAGCGGGCATGCTGTGACATAAAAAATTATCTTGCATCTCTCCGAATCGATGCTCCAATGATTTCAACATTTGAAGTAATTAATTACATGGTTCATTTGAGAAATTCTAACTGTTAGCATATCTTCCTAATTATAGTGATTGACCAATCTCCATGATTTGGTCAATCTCCATGATTTGAGTAATTGTATAATTAGAGCATGATTTGTGTAATTAGTATTAATTACTTACCTTATATGCTTGCCTCCTTCACTTATAAAAGGAGAGTTCTTGTACAGTTTTATCTATCATAGAATACAGAAGTTATTCACAATTCTTCCTCTATTCTCTTAGTTTCATCATGGTATCAGAGCCATATTTAGTTCTTGGCCTCTAGTTGGTGTTTTTTTTTTCTTTTTTTACGCATTCCGTCGCTCTGTCACTACTTCTAACCTTAGTTCATCGATTCTTTTGGTATTTCAATACCATAAATCAATCTTGTTGCTTCAGAGCTTTCATTTGGTGCAAAAATCATTCCAATCTAACATCGCCACATCTGTCGCCGCTCGTCGTCATCTCCGGTGACCTTCTAGCCATTTTTCATTCCCATTCCATCAGCGCTGTCCTTTTGCTCTAACTTAGTTAGCATTATCATTTTTCTATTATGGCTTCTTCAAATGATGTTGCTTGTCCTGTAGAGATTGTTTGGAATGGCTCCAACTACAATGTTTGGGCCCAACAAATGTCAGTTTTTCTGATTGGTGGGAGATTATGGCGTTTTGTCACTGGAACAAAACAAAAACCTACGAAAACTGACAAGCAACCCACAGAGAAGTTTGATAACGCCCTTGATGAATGGGAAAGTACTCACTGTAAGATCTTTTCCTATTTTATTAATACATCCGTCCCTTCTATTCAGAGTTTATTCCTTAAGTTCCAGAATGCCAAACTTGCTCGGGTTTTTTTGGCAAAACGCTATAACTATTGTAGTGATGTTGCTCTAGAGTTTCAGTTGAAGACTAAGCTTTCTCAAATGCATCAGGAACCTGGACAGTCTATTGCGAAGTTTCATGCTTAGGTTAGTAGCATTTGGGATCACTTTCTCAAGCTGACTCCGCTTTTTCTGATGAGAAGTCGATTAAGCTTTTCGCCGAATATCGTGATCGTCGTCAGTTCATGTATTTTATGATGCATATCCGGGATAAATTTGAGAATACTCGAGCATCTTTGTTCCATCGATCTCCTCTTCCTATACTTGAGGTTGCCCTTACAGAGCTAATTTCTAAGGAAACACAACAACAAACTCATCGGGTTCATTCTACTGATATGGTCTTGGCTACTACTCCATCTAGCTCATCTACTCCGGCCACTCCTGCTGTAGCTGTTGCTTCTTCTAAATCGCGACGTTTCAACAGCCAATGCCACTATTGTAAGGAAGATGACCACTGTATTTCTGATTGTCCTAAGAAGAAGGCTAAGGATACTCTTAAGGCTAATGCATCTTACTCTTCCAAGCCTGTTGCTGCTATCTCCACCAGCTCCTCAGCTTCTAATTCATCTTTTGAACCTTTTTTGTCGTCACTTTCTGCAACTGACATTGAGGCAATTGTCACCCAGGTCCTATCCCGTACTTCTACTGCTTTATTGGTCTCCATAGGTAACTCTACATCTTAGTTTCTTGATTTTGCATGTTGCAATCATATGACCTCTGATTCCTCTTTAGTTACCCATAGGAAGTCTTTAAATCTTGTTCTTTTAATTTATACTGCTGATGGTTCACATATGTCTGTTAGTCATTTTGGTCACGTTTCTACTCCTATCCTTTCTGTACCTGAAACATAAGTTGTGCCTAACTTGTCTCTAAATCTCCTTTCTATTGGTCAACTTGTTGAAAGTGATTTTATCTTAATCTTTTTTCATAAAGGGTGTGATGTGCAGGATCTGAAGACGAGCCAGCTAGTTGGGACCGAGCATAAAGTTGGTTGCCTTTTTGAGCTTACATCTCTTCATTTGCTTAGTTCTTCTTCTCCTCAATCTCTTAGTGCTGCTGTGTCTTCCAGCGTTTGGCATTCTCGTCTCGGTCATACATCTTTATCGTGTGTTCAGTCTTTAGCTTCTAGTGGTTACATAGGTAATGTTAAATTTGAACATTTTGATTGTGTATCTTGCCAACTTGGGAAACAGAAAGCTTTACCTTTTAATAAAAGTAATTCTGATATTTGGTTCATTCTGATATTTGGGGACCTGCTCCTATCTCTACTAAAGGCGGGTCTCATTACTTTGTTATTTTTGTCGATGATTAGTCTCGGTATACATGGATTTATCTTTTGCATGATCGCACTGGGTTACTTAATGCTTTTCGCGATTTTAAGCAGATGATAAAAACTTAGTATGATCGCACCATTAAAGTCTTTCGGTCTGATAATGCCATGAAGTATACTTCTTCCTCTTTCCTTGAAGAACTTCAAGAGGTCGACACTTTGTCCTATCAATCCATCCATATACCTCCCAATAGAATGGCCGTGCAGAACGTAAGTGTTGACACACAAAAAGTTCAGCCCAAATCGAATAGTCGAAGGAATGAAGCCCAATTGGAGGATCTCCAAATCAGATAGCCCAAAGAACGGCCCAATCAGGCAATTCAGGATAAAGACCCAAATAAAGAAGCCCATGAACGTGGTAATACCATCGTCTAAACTTGCAAGTCGCCCAAGATTTGAGCGAATGGATTGTCATACAGTCGCCCAGAGCTGTGACCCTGTTCTCGCCCAAACCTTCGAGTCGCCCAGAATCTTAGCAAACATAAGATGTTATGGTTACCCAAAAATGCGGTTAATGAAGCAGTTATTGAGTAGCCCTATCACGTTCCATGATTCAAAGAATTCAATTGAAAACGGTTGAACGACAAAAAGTAATGGCAGCAGTTAGAAGAGGCAGTTCCATGACAAGTTGGCCACTACGAAGAAAGTGGGTAGTTATAGAGCGATCAAGCAGTTTTTAAGCGGTTGATCACGAAGAGATCATCCAGGAAGTATAAAAGGAAGAAAAGACATAGAGCAAAAGACCCTGAATCAAACACTCTCAAACAGAGAATATGTAACTTTAAATTTCTTAGTTTAGATTGAAACACTTCTTTTTAGTAACTCATGTGCTTGCGCCCCTTGGAGGCATTCTGTTTTTATTTCCCAATTGTAAAGTCATCGCCAATAAAAAACACCCCTTTTTGGGACTTTATCTCAAGAGGTTTGTCCCTTACACAATCGTCTGATCCCTTTTTAATTGTTAGCAACTAACCCGCCTAATTGGAGGATCCCCAAATCAGATAGCCCAAAGAACGGCCCAATCAAGCAATTCAGGATAAATGCCCAAATAGGGAAGCCCATGAACGCGGTAATACCATCGTCCAAACTTGCAAGTCGCCCAAGATTTGAGCGAATGGATTGCCATACAGTCGTCCAAAGCTGTGACCCTGTTCTCGCCCAAACTTTCGAGTCGCCCAGAATCTTAGCAAACATAAGATGTTATGGTTACCAAAAAATGTGGTTAATGAAGCAGTTATTGAGTAGACCTATCACGTTCCACGATTCAAGGAATTCAATTGAAGACGGTTGAACGACAAAAAGTAATGGCAGCAGTTAGAAGAGGCAGTTCCATGACAAGTTGGCCACTACGAAGAAAGTGGGCAGTTATAGAGCGATCAAGCAGTTTTTAAGCGGTTGATCACGAAGAGATCATCCAGAGAGTATAAAAGGAAGAAAAGACAAAGAGCAAAAGACCCCGAATCAAACACTCTCAAACAGAGAATATGTAACTTTAAATTTCTTAGTCTAGATTTAAACACTTCTTTTCAGTAACTAGTGTGCTTGCGCCCCTTGGAAGCATTCTGTTTTTATTTCCCAATTGTAAAGTCATCGCCAATAAAAAAATACCCCTTTTTGGGACTTTGTCTCAAGAGGTTTGTCCCTTACACAATCGTCTGATCCCTTTTTAATTGTTAGCGACTAACCCGCGCGAAACAATTTGGCACGCCCAGTGGGACAGTGGTGTTTGGTGTTGAAGATACAAAAGGTGAAACAATATGCCTTAGAGTCATTTTTAGGGACGGTGTCGGAATGGGCTGAAATTTGACAGGTTGATCGGAAAGAAAAATCGCGCCGGGGGCAATTTCGTCATTTTTCGCGACGGTGTCGGAATGGGCTGAAATTTGGCATTTTGATCGGAAAGAAAAATCGCTCCGGGGGCAATTTCGTCAATTTCGCGACGGTGTCGGAATGGGCTGAAATTTGACTGGTTGATCAGAAACAAAAATCGCGCAGGGTGCAATTTCGTCATTTTTCGCGACGGTGTCGGAATGGGCTGAAATTTGGCAGGTTGATATGAAACAAAAATCGCGCCGGGTGCAATTTCGTCATTTTTCGCGACGGTGTCGGAATGAGATGAAATTCGGCAGGTTGATAGGAAACAAAAATCGCGCCGGGGGCAAATTCGTCAATTTCGCGACGGTGTAGGAATGGGCTGAAATTTGACTGGTTGATCGGAAACAAAAATTGCATCGGGTGCAATTTCGTCATTTTTCGCGACGGTGTCGGAATGGGCTGAAATTTGGCAGGTTGATCGGAAAGAAAAATCGCGCCGGAGGCAATTTCGTCATTTTTCGCGATGGTGTCGGAATGGGCTGAAATTTGACAGGTTGATCGGAAAGAAAAATCGCGCCGGGGGCAATTTCGTCATTTTTCGCGACGGTGTCGGAATGGGCTGAAATTTGACTGGTTGATCGGAAACAAAAATTGCATCGGGTGCAATTTCGTCATTTTTCGCGACGGTATCGGAATGGGCTGAAATTTGGCAGGTTGATCGGAAAGAAAAATCGTGCCGGGGGCAATTTCATCATTTTTAGCGACGGGTCGGAATGGGCTGAAATTTGGCAGGTTGATCGGAAAGAAAAATCGTGCCGGGGGCAATTTCATCATTTTTAGCGACGGGTCGGAATGGGCTGAAATTTGGCAGGTTGATCGGAAAGAAAAATCGCGCCGGGGGCAATTTCGTCATTTTTCGCGACGGTGTCGGAATGGGCTGAAATTTGACAGTTTGATCGGAAAGAAAAATCGCTCCGGGGGCAATTTCGTCAATTTCGCGACGGCGTCGGAATGGGCAGAAATTTGACTGGTTGATCGGAAAGAAAATCGCGCCGGGGGCAATTTCGTCAATTTCGCGACGGTGTCGGAATGGGCTGAAATTTGACTGGTTGATGGGAAACAAAAATCGCGCCAGGTGCAATTTCGTTATTTTTCGCGACGGTGTCGGAATGGGCTGAAATTTGGCATGTTGATGTGAAACAAAAATCGCGCCGGGTGCAATTTCGTCATTTTTCGCGACGGTGTCGGAATGAGATGAAATTTGGCAGGTTGATTGGAAAGAAAAATCGCGCCGGGGGTAATTTCGTCAATTTCGCGACGGTGTAGGAATGGGCTGAAATTTGACTGGTTGATCGGAAACAAAAATCGCGCAGGGTGCAATTTCGTCATTTTTCGCGACGGT
>NW_019242140.1:0-2408 GCF_002742605.1 Olea europaea var. sylvestris | reverse complement strand
TCGTCATTTTTCGCGACGGTGTCGGAATAGGCTGAAATTTGGCAGGTTGATGTGAAACAAAAATCGCGCCGGGTGCAATTTCGTAAATTTTCTCGACGGTTTCGGAATGGGCTGAAATTTGGCAGGTTGATCGGAAAGAAAAATCGTGCCGGGGGCAATTTCATCATTTTTAGCGACGGTGTCGGAATGGGCTGAAATTTGGCAGGTTGATAGGAAACAAAAATCGCGCCGGGTGCAATTTCGTCATTTTTCGCGATGGTGTCGGAATGGGCTGAAATTTGGCAGGTTGATTGGAAACAAAAATCGCGCCGGGGGCAATTTCGTCAATTTTGCGACGGGGTCGGAATGGGCTGAAATTTGGCAGGTTGATCGGAAAGAAAAATCGCGCCGGGGGCAATTTTGTCATTTTTCGCGACGGTGTCGGAATGGGCTGAAATTTGACAGTTTGATCGGAAAGAAAAATCGCTCCGGGGGCAATTTTGTCAATTTCGCGACGGCGTCGGAATGGGCAGAAATTTGACTGGTTGATCGGAAAGAAAATCGCGCCGGGGGCAATTTCGTCAATTTCGCGACGGTGTCGGAATGGGCTGAAATTTGATTGGTTGATGGGAAACAAAAATCGCCCCAGGTGCAATTTCGTCATTTTTCGTGACGGTGTCGGAATGGGCTGAAATTTGGCATGTTGATGTGAAACAAAAATCGCGCCGGGTGCAATTTCGTCATTTTTCGCGACGGTGTCGGAATGGGATGAAATTTGGCAGGTTGATTGGAAAGAAAAATCGCGCCGGGGGTAATTTCATCAATTTCGCGACGGTGTAGGAATGGGCTGAAATTTGACTGGTTGATCGGAAACAAAAATCGCGCAGGGTGCAATTTCGTAATTTTTCGCGACGGTGTCGGAATGGGCTGAAATTTGGCAGGTTGATCGGAAAGAAAAATCGCGCCGGGGGCAATTTCGTCATTTTTCGCGACGGTGTCGGAATGGGCTGAAATTTGACTGGTTGATCGGAAACAAAAATCGCGCCGGATGCAATTTCGTCATTTTTCGCGACGATGTCGGAATGGGCTGAAATTTGTCAGGTTGATGTGAAACAAAAATCGCGCCGGGTGCAATTTCGTCATTTTTCGCGACGGTGTCGGAATGGGTTGAAATTTGGCAGGTTGATCGGAAACAAAAATCGCGCATGGGACAATTTCGTCAATTTCGCGACGGTGTCAGAATGGGCTGAAATTTGAATGGTTGATCGGAAACAAAAATCGCGCAGGGTGCAATTTCGTCATTTTTCGCGACGGTGTCGGAATGGGCTGAAATTTGGCAGGTTGATTGGAAAGAAAAATCGCGTCGGGGGCAATTTCGTCATTTTTAGCGACGGTGTCGGAATGGGCTGAAATTTTGCAGGTTGATTGGAAACAAAAATCGCGCCGGGTGCAATTTCGTCATTTTTCGCGACGGTGTCGAAATGGGCTGAAATTTGGCCGGTTGATCGGAAAGAAAAATCGCGCCGGGGGCAATTTCGTCATTTTTCGCGACGGTGTCGGAATGGGATGAAATTTGGCAGGTAGATTGGAAAGAAAAATTGCGCCAGGGGCAATTTCTTCAATTTCGCGACGGTGTAGGAATGGGCTGAAATTTGACTGGTTGATCGGATACAAAAATCGCGTCGGGTGCAATTTCGTCATTTTTCGCGACGGTGTCGAAATGGGCTGAAATTTGGCAGGTTGATCGGAAAGAAAAATCGCGCCGGGGGCAATTTCGTCATTTTTCGCGACGGTGTCGGAATGGGCTGAAATTTGGCAGGTTGATCGGAAAGAAAAATCGCGCCGGGGGCAATTTCGTCATTTTTCGCGACGGTGTCGGAATGGGCTGAAATTTGGCAGGTTGATCGGAAAGAAAAATCGCGCCGGGGGCAATTTCGTCATTTTTCGCGACGGTGTCGGAATGGGCTGAAATTTGGCAGGTTGATCGGAAAGAAAAATCGCGCCGGGGGCAATTTCGTCATTTTTCGCGACGGTGTCGGAATGGGCTGAAATTTGGCAGGTTGATCGGAAAGAAAAATCGCGCCGGGGGCAATTTCGTCATTTTTCGCGACGGTGTCGGAATGGGCTGAAATTTGGCAGGTTGATCGGAAAGAAAAATCGCGCCGGGGGCAATTTCGTCATTTTTCGCGACGGTGTCGGAATGGGCTGAAATTTGGCAGGTTGATCGGAAAGAAAAATCGCGCAGGGGGTAATTTCGTCATTTTTCGTGACGGTGTCGGAATGGATTGAAATTTGGCAGGTTGATGTGAAACAAAAATCACGTCGGGGGCAGTTTCGTCATTTTTAGCGACGGTGTCGGAATGGGCTGAAATTTGGTAGGTTGATGTGAAACAAAAATCGCGCCGGGTGCAATTTCGTCATTTTTCGCG
>NW_019242139.1:0-1662 GCF_002742605.1 Olea europaea var. sylvestris | reverse complement strand
AAGTACTTATGGGCCCAAAACGGACACCGTGTGCCAAAGTTATGCTCAATTCTTCGTACGCTGACTATCCAAGCGTTCCAAATGTAAAAGTGCTCAATCTTTTGAAAAATGGCCGAAATCCCTCAAATGTCAAAACGAAGCGGAGAGCTCAATCCAAAACGGTCGCTATATTTCCAAAAAGTACTTATGGGCCCAAAATGGACACCGTGTGCAAAAGTTACGCTCAATTCTTCATACGCTGACTATCCAAGCATTCCAAATATAAAAGTGCTCATTCTTTCGAAAAACTGTTGAAATCCCTCGAACGTCACGACGAAGTCGTGAGTTCAATCCAAAACGGTCGCAACGTTTCCAAAAAGTACTTATGGGCCCAAAACGGACACCGTTTGCAAAAAGTTACGCTCAATTCTTCGTACGCCGACTATCCAAGCTTTCCAGAAATGCAAGTGCTCATTCTTTCGAAAAATGGCCGAAATCCCTCGAACGTCACAACGAAGTTGCGAGTTCAATCCAAAACGGTCGCTACATTTCCAAAAAGTACTTATGGGCCCAAAATGGACACCGTGTGCAAAACTTATGCTCAATTCTTCGTACGTCGACTATCCAAGCATTCCAAATATAAAACTGCTCATTCTTTCAAATAATGGCTGAAATCCCTCGAGCGTCATGACGAAGTCATGAATTCAATCCAAAACGGTCGCTACATTTTCAAAAAGTACTTATGGGCCCAAAACGGACACCGTGTGCCAAAGTTACGCTCAATTCTTCGTACGCTGACTATCCAAGCATTCCAAATATAAAAGTGCTCATTCTTTCGAAAAATGGCCGAAATCCCTCAAACGTCACGACGAAGCGGAGAGCTCTATCCAAAACGGTCGCTACATTTTCGAAAAGTACTTATGGGCCCAAAACGGACACCGTGTGCCAAAGTTACGCTCAATTCTTCGTACGCTGACTATCCAAGCTTTCCAGAAATGCAAGTGCTCATTCTTTCGAAAAATGGCCGAAATCCTTCATACGTCACGACGAAGCGGAGAGCTCTATCCAAAACGGTCGCTACATTTTCGAAAAGTACTTATGGGCCGAAAATGGACACCGTGTGCAAAAGTTACGCTGAATTCTTCGTCCGTCGACTCTCCAAGCGTTCTAAATATGTAAGTGCTCATTCTTTCGAAAAATGGCCGAAATCCCTCGAACGTCACGACGAAGTTGTGAGTTCAATCCAAAACGGTCGCTAAATTTCCAAAAAGTACTTATGGGCTCAAAACGGACGTCGTGTGCAAAAGTTACGCTCAATTCTTCGCACGTCGACTATCCAAGCGTTCCAAATATAAAAGTGCTCATTCTTTCGAAAAATGGCTGAAATCCCTCGAGCGTCACGATGAAGTCATGAGTTCAATCCAAAACAGTAGCTACATTTTCAAAAAGTACTTATGGGCCCAAGACGACACCGTGTGCCAAAGTTACGCTCAATTATTCGTACGCTGACTATCCAAGCGTTCCAAATATAAAAGTGCTCATTCTTTCGAAAAATGGCCGAAATCTCTCAAACGTCACGATGAAGCGGAGAGCTCTATCCAAAACGGTCACTACATTTCCAAAAAGTACTTATTGGCCCAAAACAGACACCGTGTGCAAAAGTTACCCTCAATTCTTCGTACA
>NW_019242138.1:0-1662 GCF_002742605.1 Olea europaea var. sylvestris | reverse complement strand
ATCATGAAATGAAAAACCATTTTTTATTGGCTCGATTCCAATTGAATTAGACTAGCAATTCGCCAAAAACGATCAAACCCGAATTTATCATGAAATCAAAGTCCACTTTTCATTGGCTTGATTCCAATCGAATTGGACAAGCAATTCGTCAAAAATGAACAAACCCGAAGTTATCGTGAAATGGAAAATTACTTTTTATTGGCTCGATTCCAATCGAATTATACTATTAATTCGCCAATAACGAAAAAAACTCGAAGTTATCCAGAAATCAAAATCAACTTTTCATTAGCTCGATTCCAATCGATTTAGACTTTCAATTCGCTAAAAATGAACAAACCTAAAGTTATCATGAAATCAGAAGCCACTTTTCGTTGGCTCGATTCCATTCGATTTAGACTAGCAAGTCTCCAAAAAATGAAAAATCCGAAGTTATCATGAAATCAAAAGCCACCTGTCATTGGCTCGATTCCATTCGAATTGGACTAGCAATTCACCAAAAATGAACAAACCCGAAGTTATCATGAAATAAAAAACCTCTTTTCATTGGCTCGATTCCAGTCGAATTAGACTAGCAGCTCGTCAAAAATGAAGAAACCCGAAGTTATCATGAAATGAAAAGCAACTTTTCTTTGGCTTGATTCCAATCGAATTGGACTCGCAATTCGCCAAAAATGAACAAAGCCGAAGTTACCATAAAATAAAAAACCACTTTTCATTGGCTCGATTCCAATAGAATTAGACTAGCAATTCGCCAAAAATAAACAAACCCGAAGTTATAATGAAATGAAAAACCATTTTTTATTGGCTCGATTCCAATTGAATTAGACTAGCAATTTGTCAAAAACGAACAAACTTGAAGTTATCATGAAATCAAAATCAACTTTTCATTAGCTCGACTCCAATCGATTTAGACTAGCAATTCACGAAAAATGAACAAACCCGAAGTTATCTTGATATGAAAAACCACTGTTCTTTGGCTCGATTCCAATCGAATTGGACTAGCAATTCACCAAAAATGAACAAACCCAAAGTTATCATAAAATAAAAAATCACTTTTCATTGGCTCGATTCCAATAGAATTAGACTAGCAATTCGCCAAAAATGAACAAACCCGAAGTTGTCATGAAATAAAAAACTACTTTTCATTGGCTCGATTCCAACAGAATTAGACTAGCAATTCGCCAAAAATAAACAAACCAGAAGTTATCATGAAATGAAAAACCTCTTTTCATTGGCTCGATTCCAATCGAATTAGACTAACAAATCGCCAAAAATGAACAAACCCGAAGTTATCATGAAATCAAAAGCCACTTTTCATTGGCTCGATTCCATTAGATTTAGACTAGCAAATCTCCAAAAACGAACAAACACGAAGTTATCATGAAATCAAAAGCCACCTTTCATTGCCTCGATTCCAATCGATTTACACTAGCAATTCACGAAAAATGACCAAACCCGAAGTTATCATGAAATGAAAAACCACTGTTCTTTGGCTCGATTCCAATCGAATTGGACTGGCAATTTGCCAAAAACGAACAAACCCGAAGTTATCATAAAATAAAAAACCACTTTTCATTTTCTCGATTCCAATAGAATTAGACTAGCAATTCGCCAAAAATGAACAAACCCGAAGTTATCATGAAATGAAAAACCATTTTTTAT
>NW_019242137.1:0-1662 GCF_002742605.1 Olea europaea var. sylvestris | reverse complement strand
TTGAAGCATATCAGATCAACACGAGTATGTACTTGATCTAAAAAAATCGAATGTTACTTAGATCATACATTATAACTATTATTGTGTTTCTCGGACCATTAGATAATCAACTACTCTATCTTTGCACATATGATTTAGTCTCGAAACTCTGTTTGGTTTCTATAGAATCATATTGATTGTTTAAGAAAAATATGGAAATATTCTTGTTATCTTTTCATGATTTTATGTATATACTAACTAATGGAATGCATTTTTACTCATTTTTTCATCAAAGCAACTTCCAGCATTGTAAACTTTTATAAGCAAGGGCATTTTTTAAAAAATTATTTTGTAAATCTTGAGGTAATAGTATTCTAATAAAATTAAGTTCTTGAGACAAAATAATTTTATCCTAATATTCCCACTTTCCAGACACAAGCTATGCTGGACACCCTCACAGATCTTCAAAGAAAGGTATGGAAGTTCTTTAATATTAAAAATTAATCGAAAATCAACCAATGATTTAACATTTAATTGTTTAATATTCCACTATTTTAATTTCTTTTGGCCTTGATAAACTTACACATTTGGACAGGAACATGCTCTAAACGAAGCCAACAGAAGTTTGAAACAACGGGTACGTAATTCATTAACCGAGCCTCATTGTTTACAAATTCTCGTTTCCATTCCACTATTTCACGAGTTTCGACTTTTATTGGTTTATAGTAACGACCGTATATTAGAAATGTAACAAGAGATTGTGAGTAATTTTTGCAGTTGATGGAAGGAAATCACATAAGTCTGCAGTGGAATCATGATCCTCAAGACGTTGGCTATGGCCATGAACCAACTCAATCTCAGCCTCATGGTTTCTTTCATCCTTTGGAATGTGAACCCACTCTACAAATTGGGTCTGTCATCTTTCATTTTTTCACTATGAAAATTTTATTACATTTGTCTGTCGCTATTGTTGTTGTTCATCTTCTGTGCATAAATTAATCGTTGAACATTTCATAAAATTTATGGGCATATCACATGAAATGTTCATGTGCATGGAAAATGAAAATGGTGGTACTTGTTCAATATAATATATCAAACATCGCATAAGAGTCCAAGTGGTCTATCCTCTAGGTTCAAGCATTTCTGGCTGGGAAATATTATTTTATTAAGAGTTTGCCGTTAAGCTTAAACTTCGATACAATTGAGTCATTATGTCAATCAAACTAGATGATATGGGAGGAACAATCTAATAATAAACGTTTATGTTCATTGACTCAATTGTATATATAAGATGTATTTGATACTCTACTGATCCTATAGTGATATTGCTAACAATTTTTTTTTGAATCTCAGATACCAGACTGATACAATGGCAGCTGCAGGGCCAAGTGTTAATAATTTCATGTCGGGATGGTTGCCTTGAACATGAGAACTGGGCAAAATCATGGTTTGAAGTCATCGAATTCAGTATTTTGTGTGTTATTTCATAAAAAAAGACTTTTTATGTGTGTGGATTTCTCTCAAGCACTCTCTGTAAATGGGACTCTTGTTTCTATATATTTGAAGCTTTGTGGATGGATTCTCCTATTCATATTAATAAATATGCACACGTGCAAATATAATAAGATTATTGAGTAATAAATACACATGCATAATTATAATCAATCACCTAAATTCGTGTTA
>NW_019242136.1:1128-1662 GCF_002742605.1 Olea europaea var. sylvestris | reverse complement strand
AAATGACGAAATTGCCCCCGGCGCGATTTTTATTTCCGATCAACCTGCCAAATTTAAGCCCATTACAACACAGTCGCGTAAAATGACGAAATTGCCATCGGCGCGATTTTTATTTCCGATCAACAAGTCAAATTTTATCCCATTTCGGCACCGTCGCGAAAAATGACGAAATTGCCCCCGGCGCGATTTTTGTTTCCGATCAACCTGCCAAATTTTAGCCCATTCCGACACAGTCGCGAAAAATGACGAAATTGCCCCCGGCGCGATTTTTGTTTCCGATCAACCAGTCAAATTTTATGAGATTCCGACACCGTCGCGAAAAATGACTAAATTGTCCTCGGCGCTATTTTTGTTTCCGATCAATCAGTCAAATTTTAGACGATTCCGACACCGTCGCGAAAAATGACGAATATGAGCCCTGCGCGATTTTTCTTTCCGATCAATCAGTCAAATTTTAGCCGATTCCGACACCGTCGCGAAAAATGACGAAATTGTCCCCGACGCGATTTTTGTTTCCGATCAATCAGTCAAATT
>NW_019242136.1:0-1071 GCF_002742605.1 Olea europaea var. sylvestris | reverse complement strand
CGAAAAAAGACGAAATTGACCCAGCGCGATTTTTGATTCCGATCAACCAGTCAAATTTTAGCCTATTTCGGCACAGTCGCGAAAAATGACGAAATTGCCCCCGGCGCGGTTTTTATTTCCGATTAACCTGCCACATTTTAGCCCATTCCGACACAGTCGCGAAAAATGACGAAATTGCCCCCGGCGCGATTTTTATTTCCGATCAACCTGCCAAATTTAAGCCCATTCCGACACGATCGCGAAAAAAAACGAAATTGACCCGGCGCGGTTTTTGTTTCCGATCTACCTGTCAAATTATAGCCCATTTCGACACAGTCGTCAAAAATGACGAATTTGCCCCCAGCGCGATTTTTATTTCCGATCAACCAGTCAAATTTTAGCCCATTTCGATACAGTCGTGAAAAATGACGAAATTGCCCCCGGTGCGATTTTTGTTTCCGATCAACCTGACAAATTTAAGCCCCTTCCGACACAGTTGCGAAAAAAGACGAAATTGACCCGGCGCGATTTTTTTTTCCGATTTTTCTGTCGAATTTTAGCCCGTTTCGACACAGTCGCGAAAAATGATGAAATTGCCCCCGGCGCGATTTTTATTTCCGATCAACCTGCCAAATTTAAGCGCATTCAGACACAGTCGCGTAAAAAGACGAAATTGCTCTCGGCGCGATTTTTATTTCCGATCAACCTGCCAAATTTAAGCCCATTTCGGCACAGTCGCGAAAAATGACGAAATTGCCCCGGCGCGGTTTTTGTTTCCGAATTACCTGTCAAATTTTAGCCCCTTCCGACACAGTTGCGAAAAAAGACGAAATTGACCCGGCGCGATTTTTTTTCCGATCTATCTGTCAAATTTAAGCCCATTCCGACACAGTCGCGTCAAATGACGAAATTGCCCCCGGCGCGATTTTTGTTTCCGATCAACCTGACAAATTTAAGCCCCTTCCGACACAGTCGCGAAAAAAGATGAAATTGACTCGGCGCGATTTTTTTTCCGATCTTTCTGTCGAATTTTAGCCCGTTTCGACAAAGTCGCGAAAAATGACGAAATTGCCCCCGGCGCGATTTTTATTT
>NW_019242135.1:0-1662 GCF_002742605.1 Olea europaea var. sylvestris | reverse complement strand
TTTTTTTTCCTCACGTTTGTATGTGATTGGTTTTTGATTGTTTGGAATTGTGATTTTGATTTATATGTGGTACATTTTGCGTTTATTTTTTGGAATTTTTATTTGGGTTTTAACTTTTAAGGAAATGTTAAAGAGTGGTTAATCTGATTTTATGATCAATTATGAATTTTTTTCCGTATGTTAATATTTTTAAGTACGTTGTAATTGTTGATTTTCTAGCTCAATCTTAATAAATAAATGCGCATTGCAAGTTGCATATTCATCTGAGATGTTGTTTGTGGGAAATTCGAAAACGGGTATTGCGAAAGGACCGGTGGTAATGATTTAAAAAATTAATAATTAGAATTTGGTAAAAATTTTGCATAGCTTTATATCATAAACAGTTTAGGGTCTCTATCGTCTCAAATTTACATTGGGATCTACATGATCTGATGTGTCATTCGGTGAAAAATAATTTGTTTATTTTTTTAAATCTAATGGATATTTTTTCAGCATTTTCTGCAGAATAACGCTGTGATTGCATTTGTTGATCTGGATTGATGATCTTTATCTATTAGTTCCTTGCAAGATGACAGTAGTATATTAACTATATATTGGTAATTTTAGCTACTTAAAATGAGACAAAATTAAAAGGAAAAAAGCAGAACTGCTTTTTCTTTCAAATTTGGGTTTTGAATTCTGTAGAGTTTCGTAAAGGTGAATTATGAATAGATTAAAGAAATAAATTGAGTGTTCAAGTCTACTTTGTTATTAAAGTCCGGGGTAATGTAAATTAGTTTTGCTAATGCTTTACTTCGATCGAGTTATGTGAGCCCTCAAACGCGGAGCAAGTAAAAGGCTTTTGTCCTTCCTTTCTAGCTTTGAATTGTAGAACCCCAAATAATTTTTAACACCTTAGTGGCACTAAGACATGAATATTGGATGGTTAAAGTATACTTCAGATTTTTAGTCTCATTTGAGACCCATTTACGACATAGAAAACATTCGATTTGGAAAGTGATATCTAAAGAAAAGTTGTAACTCTTTGAGTTAGCTTTTCAACGCATTTTGAATTATTTCAATCGGATATCAGGAGAAGAAGTTATGATAGAAATACTAAAGGCTGTACAGTATCAACCAAAGTACGCGGAATATGAAAAGTCAAATTCCTACACGATTTTCTAGCACATTTTTAAACCTATTAACTCTCACATAAATGGCACTCGTATTAATGAGTATTAGGCTCTTCACTTGCCTTTTAAGTTGTGAGATTTTCTACAGAACCGTCGGCTAAATCTTTTTTTTATTTTATTTTTAAAACATACTTGGTCTACAGAACCGGCTAAACCTTTTTTTTTTAAAAAAATAAAAATGAAAAAGTCTAAGATACTCCATGGCATCTTGCATCCATCCATCAATCTCATCCTACGGCCCAGGTATGTTCAAAGTTAATGTTTTCATGAAAAGACTATGTTATGATACTTTGTGATGCTATGGTACAACTTCTACTTATTTTCAAAGATATACTATGCCAGTTAGAAATGATTTGAAGATGTGTTTTTTTTTCAAAAGATAGGCATTGGGCTAAAATTTATAGGTAGAAAATCTCACAACTTAAGGGCAAGTGAAGGGCCTAATACTCATTAATACGAGTGCCATTTATGTGGGAGTTATAGGTTTAAG
>NW_019242134.1:0-1663 GCF_002742605.1 Olea europaea var. sylvestris | reverse complement strand
GAACTTTGCTATTTGTACACTGATTTTTGACACGTTGTTTGACACTTGTATTGTTGTCAAGTGTCAATTGGATGGAAAAACTGCTATTTGTACACTGATTTTTGATGTGTTGTTTGACACTTGCATTGTTGTCAAGTGTCAATTGGATGGGAAAACTAATTGAACTTTAAACTGTCCAACATGATAATGTCACGTGGCAAAGTATAAACTAAAGTGTACACCATAGTGAACATGTAGTTAGCTTTTCACCGATTGAACATTACTATTTGTACAGTGATTTTTGGCACGTTGATTTACACGTGCATTGTTGTCAAGTGTCAATTGGACGGAAAAACTGTTTGAAAGTTAAATTGTCCAACAGGGTAATGTCATGTGACAAAGTGTAAGCTAAAGTGTGTACACCATAGTGTACATGTAGCAAGGTTCTTACCGATTGAATATTACTATTTGAACACTGATTTTTGACACGTTGTTTGACACTTGCATTATTGCCAAGTGTCAATTGGATGGCAAAAATATTTGAAATTTGAACTGTCAACAGGGTAACGTCACGTGGAATAGTGTAAACTAAAGTGTACACCATAGTGTACATGTAGCAAGGGTCTTACCGATTGAACTTTGCTATATGTACATTAATTTTTGACACTATGTTTTACACTTGGATTGTTGTCAAGTGTCAATTGGATGCGAAAACTATTTGAAATTTAAATTGTCCGACATGGTAGCGTCACGTGGTAAAGTGTAAACTAAAGTGTACTCCATAGTGTACATGTCGCAAGGTTCTTACCGATTGAACTTTGGTATTTGTACACTGATTTTTGACACGTTGATTTACACTTGCATTGTTGTCAAGTGTCAGCTGGATGGAAAGACTGTTTGAAATTTAAACTGTCTAGAAGGGTAATGTCACATGACAAAGTGTACATGTAGCGAGATTCTTATCGATTGAATTTTGCTATTTGTACACTAATTTTTGACACGTTGTTCAACACTTGCATTGTTGTTAAGTGTCAATTGGATGGGAAAACTATTTGAAATTTAAACTGTCCAACAAGGTAATGTCACGTGGCAATGTGTAACCTAAAGTATACACCATAGTGTATATGTTGCAAGGTTCTTATCGATTGAACTTTTTTATTTGTACACTGATTTTTGACACGTTTTTTGACACTTCCATTATTTTCAAGTATCAATTGGATGGTAAAATAGATTGAAATTTATACTGTCTAACAGGAAAATATCATGTGGAAAAGTGTAAACAAAAGTGTACACCGTGGTGTACATGCAGAAGGTCCTTACCGATTGAACAATGCTGTTTGTACACTGATTTTTGACACGCTTTTTAACAATTGCATTGTGGTCAAGTGTCAATTGGATGGGAAAACTATTTGAAATTCATATTGTCTAACAAGACAATGCCACGTGGTAAAGTGTAAACTAAAGTGTACACCATAGTGTACATGTAGTAGGGTCCTTACCGATTGAACATTGCTATTTGTGCACTAATTTTTAACACGTTGTTTGACACTTGCATCGTTGTTAAGTGTAAGTTGGATAGGAAAACAATTTGAAATTTAAATTGTCCAATAGGGCAATATCACGTGTCAAAGTGCAAACTAAAGTGTCCACCATAGTGTACATGTAGCTAGGTTCTTACCAATTG
>NW_019242133.1:0-1663 GCF_002742605.1 Olea europaea var. sylvestris | reverse complement strand
GAAAAAAAAAAAAAAAAAAAAAAGAAGGATTTTAAGACACTTGGATTGATCATCCAAAACAATATGAAACTTCAGAAACACTACTGCAATTCCGGATATAGAGTCTAAAATCACATGCATTTTTTACTTTCATCCATTTGTTTATGTTTATTTACTATTATTGTTTACTTTTGCACCATAGATCCTTAATATTTCCTTTTATGGCATGTTTATTAGAGTGAACCAGACAGAGAAAAAGTTAAAACTGTATAGTCCAGTGTCATTGTCCTACCTATATTTCTTCAACTTTCAAGTTCAACTGATTTTCACCTAATCAAATCAAATTCCTACCACCAAATTATTCTCGTAATTACCCAAACAGGCAATATAGCATGCATATTCCTTCTTCACTTGAAATACGACACAAAAACAAAAACCACATACCATAATGGCAAGACGAACAACGAAAACACTATAGTAAGACGATGAAAGACAGAGTGGACTCGGGTACTGAATCTCATCCCTTTCAACGTCTTGGGTAGATCTTTGGTTGCTAACTGAGTTGTTTCTTTGCCGAAAATCGAAGAAATCAGAAATTCTGCTGAAGACTCTTCCTATTGGCAGACTCGGATATGGTGCAGATTCAGAAGCCATGGAACTGATGAAAGAAAAAGATTTTAGAACCACAATTTGCATTTATATTTGCTCATGAATTGGAACCGCAGTCGATTTCCACTTTAGAATGTAGTGGGAAGTGTAGTGTCATTTACTTCTTCTTCTTCCAAAATTCAAGTTAATTGTTGCAGTGATCACTTCTTTGATTGGTTACTGAAGTTAAAATATCGAATTTTCATCTTTAAATTTAGATTCATATCTTCGATTGCTCGCTAAAATTTAGATGTCGAGTGCTCATTGAAATTTAAAATGTCGAGATCATTGAACTTTGAAAATATTGTACATTACTAACTAAACTTTAAAAAATATTGTATATTACTCATTGTAAACTCGTTATTATTTAAAAGTTAAATAATTATGCTACTGAGTAACATACAATTTATTTCAAAGTTCAGTGATCAAAACTCAACATTTTAAACTTCAGTGAGCAATCAAAGACATTGACCTAAATTTAGTGATCAAAACTCGACATTTTAAATTTTAATGGTCAATCAAAGACATGATCCTAAGTTCAGTAACCATTGAAACAATTGACTCTCCAAAATTCCCTCTACTTTTTCAGTTGTCTTTACCCTGTTTGATCGTTACTTCTTTGTTAAAAAATTTGAAATAAATTGTTAATTATCACTGGCTCTTGCTTTTTGACCAATGATGTATTCTTTTACTTGTGAGACATAGGACTAGGCCTCTAGATAACAAAATTCCCGTATCACCTCGTCTTAAATGGGGAATCGCAGCCCGCCCCGATTATTATTCTCCTTTTTATGTTTTACAATTTATGATTTATCTAAAAAAATAGTAAACAAGTGATAAACATGATATATTTTAATCTTCTCCATGTCCCCTTTTCAACTCTAAAAAATTCTCGATAAGGTGAATACAAAAACGGTCGTCCGCCTCATTAGTCTCATTGTCAAATCCCTACATAGAATTGTCTAAATTGGAGTCTCGATCTCGACTAGTTTATCTGCACTTGAACTGATTTAGACTTGTTATTAGTTCGAACCGA
>NW_019242132.1:0-1663 GCF_002742605.1 Olea europaea var. sylvestris | reverse complement strand
TTCTACTCGAGACATATTTTTGTTTAAAAGTAGACCAGAAGTTCAATCGGTTGTTAAATTAGGATGAGGTGGGTCTACAAGTCACTTAGCTAAACAAAATCCTGGGTCTCGACCAATGTGTAATTGCCGTGTTCACAAAAGTTCCACTTGAACAAAAAAGAAGCAAAATCTTCATCTGTGCATGTATTTGACCATAAAAAAAGTTGTCAACAAAACTGAAATCCCCAGAAACTGACAGCTTCCACACAGGAGGGATCTAAATCTGAAGTCGGAAAAAGACAAAAAATTACTAAGATCTCCCAGGAAATCGCAAAGGATTTTCTTAGAGTCATTTCTAATAGTCATGACCAATAATAAAAGAGAGAACTATACCAATTTTCAGTTTCAATACTAAATTTTAGTATCTTCCTTGTCATGCTTGCTGCAGAAAATGTTGCACACCACCTCCATGAATGAGCAGTTCTGAGCTGTGATGGTGCACCATGTACCACCTCCCATTATGAAACTCGTAAACATTAGTCACGGTGAATGGCCCAGTCTCCATGTCCAGATAAGCTTTCATGGTAACCCAAGCCATATCTGTCAGTACCCGTGCTCTTACATCTCGAATCTGGAAATCAGCAACATTCTCCCAACTAAATGCTAGTTGCCAGCTTTCCATAACTGCATTGTAACTGCAACGAGAAAGGAAAAAGATTTGAATTAAGGTAACCTAAAAATAGAATTGAATAAACCACCTCATTGTGCAATATATTAATATGAATCAAACGTTAAGAAACAAATGTCAAGAGGGAAACTTTCAATGAAATAGAAGCCGTTCACCAAATTATACCAGCACAAAGATTTGTTCCTAACCCTGTCAAGGGAGGTCCAAAACCCTTTTCTGGTAACTTCAAGTATTTCCACAAGAGGTATAATTAAAATTCTAATGAAAAATGCTCCTTAGAAACCATTGTTATCTCAAATTTTCACATGAAAGAAAATATCAGAACCACCTGCCGCTGATGTTCTGTATTCGCAATTGAAGCTTTACCTATGAACTATACTCAAAATAGTCTTGGTCACAAGAAAACAATCGAAAACAGTATTGGAGGTCTTAAATGAACCTTCCAGTCACTCTAATGACCATCCACGCACTTTGTCCAGAAGAATATCTACACAAATTGATCAGAAAACAAGCAAGTTCATAGAAAAGGAGATGGGAAGGGAATTAAAGAGCTAGGATAAAGCTCTAGCTCCTGAGAGACAGGTTATAAATTACAGTAGATTAAATAGAAAGCCTCATACCCCGTAAAGGACTCTCCAGATGCGTGAAAGCACTTCACATAATCAGCATTAAGCCAAAACTGACCCATTGCTGGAAGTAATCTTTCTCTAATGATTCTAAAAAACTCAGCATTAGTATTAATAATGGCTCTTGTAGCAGCATAGTAAGCCTTCCATCCATTAACTGGTGTCAAACTGTACTGTTCCAAAGTAAAATCCTAGAGAGAGATGAAGAAAAGAAAATTAGTTATCAACCATTCAACATTTCAAGCAAAACTTGAATGATAAAACAGCAGGTAGAAATTCCATTATAGTAGTAGTTACATCAAAGGATGTTTGCAAGGAGTTACTTAAAGGTTATTATCTTCATTGGACTAGAATATTTCAAAAAAAAAAA
>NW_019242131.1:0-1663 GCF_002742605.1 Olea europaea var. sylvestris | reverse complement strand
TTCGATTGGAATCGAGCCAATGAAAAGGGGTTTTTGATTTCATGATAACATCGGATTTGTTCATTTTTGGTGAATTGCTAGTCTAATTCAATTGGAATCGAGCCAATGAAAATTGGTTTTGATTTCATGACAACTTCGAATTTGATCATTTTCGGAAATTGCTAGTCTAATTTGATTGGAATTGAGCCAATTAAAAATGGTTTTGATTTCATGATAACATCGAATTTGATCATTTTCAGAAATTGCTATTCTAATTCGATTGTTATCGTGCCAATGAAAAGTGGTTTTTGATTTCATGATAACTTCGGTTTTATTCATTTTTTGCGTAATGCTAGTCGAATTGGATTGGAATCGAGCATATAAAAAGTGGTTTTTGATTGCATGATAAATTCGGGTTTGATCATTTTCGACGAATTGCTAGTCCAATTCTATTGGAATTGAGCCAATGAAAAGTGGTTTTTGATTTCATGAAAACAAGTTGCTAGTCTAATTCGATTGGAATCGAGCCAATGAAAACTGTTTTTGATTTGATAATAACTTTGGGTTGGTTTGTTTTGGTTGAATTGCTAGTCTAATTCGATTGGAATCGACCCAGTGAAAAGTTGTTTTTATTTCATGATGACTTCGGGTTTGATCATTTTCGACAAATTGCTAGTCTAAGTCAATTGGAATCGAGCCAATGAAAAGTGGTTTTTGATTTCATTATAACTTCGGGTTTGTTCATTTTTGACGAATTGCTAGCGTAATTCGATTGGAATCGAGCCAATGAAAAGTGATGTTTGTTTTCATGATAACAACGGGTTTGTTCATTTTCGACAAATTGCAAGTCTAATTCGATTGGAATGGAGCCATGAAAAGAGGTTTTTGATTTCATGATAACTTCGGGTTTGTTAGTTTTCGATGAATTACTAGTCCAATTCGTTTGGAATTGAACCAATGAAAAGTGGTTTTGAAATCTGGATAACTTGGGGTTCTTCATTTTTGGCGAATTGCTAGTCTAATTCGATTGGAATTGAGCTAATGAAAACTGGTTTTTGATTTCGTGATAAGTCTGGGTTTGATTGTTTTCGGCTAATTGCTAGTCTAATTCGATTGGAATTGAGCAAATGAAAAGTGGTTTTCGATTTCATTATTCAATTGGAATCGAGCCAATGAAAAGGGGTTTTTGATTTCATGATAACATCGGGTTTGCTCATTTTTGGTGAATTGCTAGTCTAATTCAATTGGAATCGAGCCAATGAACAGCGGGTTTTGATTTCATGATAACTTCGTGTTTGTTCATTTTTGGCTAATTGCTAGTCTAATTCGATTGGAATCCAGCCAATGAAAAGTGGTTTTTTATTTCATGATAACTTTTCGTGTTTGATTATTTCAACGAATTGCTAATCTATTTCCATTGGATTCGAGCCAATGAAAAGTGGCTTTCGATTTCATGATAACTTCGGGTTTGATCGTTTTCGAAAAATTGCTATTCTAATTCGATTGGAATCGAACCAATGAAAAGTGGTTTTCAATTTCATGATAACTTCGGTTTGATTGTTTACAGCAAATTGCTAGTCTAATTCGATTGGAATTGAGCGAATGAAAGTGGTTTTCGATTTCATAATTCGATTGGAATCGAGCCAATGAAAAGGGGTTTTTGATTTCATGATAACATCGGGTT
>NW_019242130.1:0-1663 GCF_002742605.1 Olea europaea var. sylvestris | reverse complement strand
CACGTCTTCCTCTAACAGACTCTACTTCAGAAAAATAAGGAACATGACTACTGCACTACAGACTCTTTCTAAAGACTCGGACATGACTGTGGACTCAGTCAACTCTGGCATTTGTTCCTACTACTGGACTGGGTTAAGCATAACCCATTGGACTTCATTAACTAATGACCCAATACAATACTTAAAGGAATTAATAGGAAGACAGACTGACCCAATAACTGGAAGACAAACCACCCCATAAGACCACAGGTTCTTACATTCCCCACCCCTTAAAAAACCTTGCCCACAAGGTTGGGAAAATGGAAGTGTAAGTCACAGAGCTTTTCCCAAGGATCATCTTCAACTGTTATTCCTTTCCAACGAACTAAAACTTCTTCTTCCACTCTATTTCGCTTCTGAATTGTCCTCTGCTTGAGGATTTGTTCTGGCTCTGGCCTCACTGACCCTTCATTAGACATTGGTGGCAGGGATGGAGCTCGTGCATGTGATTCGCCCAGCTGCTTTTTCAAACATGACACATGAAATACGGGGTGAATCAAGGATTCTGGTGGAAGAGCTAATCGGTAAGCAGCCTCTCCAATCTTTTCTTCAATTTTATATGGCCCATAAAATCTAGGATTGAGTTTCTGATTCTTGCGAGTTGTGACAGAGTGTTGCCGATAAGGTTGAAGGCGAAGGAAAACATGATCTCCTTTTTCAAATTGACGGTCAGAACGCTTTAAGTCGCTAAATTTCTTCATGCGGTTCTGAGCCGCTACCAAGTTCTGGCGAAGAAGCTGGAGTAGTTTATATCGGCCAAGCAAGGAATCTTCCACAGCCTGTAAACTAGTGGTCCCTGCTGTGTATGCATGCAACTTGGGCGGTGGGTAGCCATATACAAATTCAAAGGGAGTCAATTTCGTAGCCATGTGGTAGTTTGTGTTATACCACCATTCAGCCAACGGTAGCCACTTAGCCCATTCTCCTGGCTTGTCTCCTGAGAAGCATCGTAGATACTGTTCTAAGCATTTGTTTACAATCTCAATTTGACCATCAGATTGAGGATGGTAAGCTGAGCTAAAACAAAGTTTAGTCCGTTGTAATTTGAATAGCTCCTTCCAGAACATAGATGCGAATGTTTTGTCCCTATCTGTAACTATGGAACTTGGCATGCCATGAAGTTTAAAGATATGGGATAAGAATATATGGGCGATTTTGGCTGCAGTATATGGGTGGGCTAGAGAAATAAAGTGGGCATATTTTGATAGGCGATCAACCACTACCAAGATAGTCGTATGGCCGTTAGAATGAGGAAGTCCATCGATAAAATCCATGGATATATCAGTCCATACCTGGGTAGGAATTGGTAGCGGTTGAAGAAATCCAGCTGGTAAAACAGTCTCGGTTTTATTTCTTTGGCATGTGTCACACTCTTTCACATACTGCTTCAATTCTTTTTGCATGCCTGGCCAAATGAACTCCGCCCTTGCCCTTTTTAGTGTCTTTAGATAGCCCGAGTGTCCTCCCATAGGGCTGTTATGAACGTAGTACTTTATCTGATCCTTAATTGTAGGATTAGAACCTACATAGATTTTGCCTTCATATATCAGTAACCCATTCCTTAGAGAGTACAAGTTAGAATCCAGTTTTCCTTCCCTGAATTGTTGCAACTTCAACTGTAAAG
>NW_019242129.1:96465-99282 GCF_002742605.1 Olea europaea var. sylvestris | reverse complement strand
TTTTTTCTTTTTAATAAAACAATGTTATACTACTAATGAAAATATAGATCTTGGAACGAAGAACGACTCAAGAACATGAAAGGAAAACTAGGAAAACGAAACCTAATGACTCAAAAAGAAAATAAAGATATAACCTGATTAAATTGGAACTAAAGCTCTGATATCAACTGATGCGAATCCCGTAGCAATTGTGACTACTAAATTCGCAACTAAATTGATGTAGAACCCAAGAACGCGAATTGATAACCCGATTTTGGAGTTGAAACCAACAAAGTGAAACAAGAAACTCAGAGATAACAAAGATATGATGAACCCCTTGTTTACAAATTGAAGAATCCACGATCCGATGTTGAACGCCACAAGAATTTCTCCTTGATAAGTTTGATTAATTGCTCAATGGAAGAACAATTGGAAGAAAGCGAAAAGCCTCTCTTTGAATTGAATAATATGTCAAAAGTCTTTACAAAATATTGAAGAGTTCTATTTATATGAGAACCCGTTAAAAACCCTAGAAAAATTGTGCATAATGTTTTAATTAAGGTAAAAGATCTAAAACACAGAATCCCACCAAAAAAAGGAAAAGTATCGCGAAAATTAAAATTTCCTAAAATACTATGTCACTCCAGCGATGTCGAGTGAAAAGCAAGCTATGCACTGTCGCTCGAGTGAAACTCCAACGAAAAGCGAGCGAAAATGGTTCTACTTTTCTCTCTCGAGCGATGTCCCAGCAAGGAACGAGCGAAATTTCGGCACGTTATCAACTTCATTCTGGACTTGAATTAAGTTCAACCACTTGGATTTGGCTCTCGAGCTCAACACCAAACTTGTTCCTTTTTGCTCCAAGACCGATGTTTCTTCAATTGTTGATTGAACTAGCATTCCCATCGCTTGATTGACCTTCTTCACCCTCGATTGAGTCATTGGACAACTTCGACTATCAACGGATCTATATTGTTCAACGCTTGATTTCTAGAACGCTGTCATTTGTCCAAATACAATGCTTAATTGACCTTTCTAGAACACATCGTATATAAGCCTATTGAGAAAGTCCCAATAAGCTACAACTTCTAGGAGGTATTTGATCAATGACAAGCACATAAGAAACTTCTCCAAGATCTTTCATGAAGTAACCCAAAGTCACTACTAGCAAGCAAAATGTCATCAACATGCAGAACAAGAAAAATAAAATTTCTCCCACTGGTCCAGATATAAATGCATTGATCAACTGTATTTTACACAAAATCAAGAAAAGTCACAACTTCATCAAATTTCAAATACCAATGTTGAGACATTTGCTTAATATAATATAAGGATTTGTTCAACTTACATACTAAATTTTGTTTTCCCTTCACAACAAACCTTTAGATTGTTTCATGTAAACCTTTTTAGACAAGTATCCATTCAAAAAAGTTGTCTTGATATCCATTTGATGAAGTTCTAAATTATAGGGTGCCACAAGTGCCATGATAATTCGAAAAGAATCTTTGGACGAAACATGTGAGAAGGTTTCATTATAGTTAATACCCTCTCATTGAGTGAACCCTTTTGCAACTAATTTTGCCTTCTTTAGCTCAACATTCCATTTCGAGTCTTATTTCCTTTTGAAGATCTACTTGTGATCATGTGCCTAATATTAAAGTCACTCTCCAATAAATAGGCGTTGAAATCATTTGGCAATGCATACCTCCTTTTCCCTTTACAATATTTTGACTTGTGACTCAGAAATTGACTCAGTCGTAGTTGGAGGAGGAATCGAAAGTTTCTCTTCGTGCTAAGGTTCTTTATTAACAATGTCAATTGGTTGAGATATAACTCTTTTGTGTATAACAAGAACTGAAACAATAACTTTATTCAATTCAACAAAAAATTCCTTCAACGTAGAACTCTCATTATCATCAAAATCATTCTCCAAAAATTTAGTAGTAATGGACTCAACAATTTTGGTGCCACGATTTGGACAGTAGAACTTATATCCTTTTGATTTGTCTGAATACCCAATAAAGTAACCAAAAGTGGATTTAGGTCTATTTTCTTTTCAAGAGGACTATAAATTCTAATCTCAATTGGACATCTCTAAGCTCTAAAATGAGCTAAACTTGGCTTACGACCTGTTCATAATTCAAAAGGTGTCTTTGTATCAACTTTACTTGAAATTCTATTCAAAATATACATAGCAGTTTTCAAAACTTCACACCACAGATATTCTGGCAAATTTGTTCTAGTCATCATGCTCCTAACCATATCATTCAGAGTTCAATTACATCTTTAAGAACTGCCATTCTACTCAAGTCTCCCTGGCATGATGCATTGAGGCACTATTCCATACCTTACCCATGTTTTGACCAGACTTGTCATACTTCCCATAGTACATATCATCACGGTCGGATATTACAAATTTGATACTTTTCCTATATTGTTTCTCTACTTCATTTTACAAATCTTAAATTTCTCAAATGCATGAGGTTTATCATTAATCAGAGAAATATATCCATATTGTGAGAAATCATCAATAAAAGTTATGAAATATTTGTTCCCACATATGGTGGAAGGTAAAGATCCAACAATATTGGTATGTATCAAGTCTAAAATACCATCACTCCTAGTAGAACATTTCCTTATAGACTTAATTAATTTTCCTTTTATATAATCCACACAAGTGTCAAAATCAGAGAAGTCTAAAGAGGAAAGTATTTCAACTTTTATCAATCTTTCCATCCTTTACCTTGAAATGTGTCCTAACCACTCATGCCACAATATAGAGGATGATTCACGAATTATAGACCTTTTCTTTGACACGTTAAACAAAAAACTTCACCA
>NW_019242129.1:16251-96375 GCF_002742605.1 Olea europaea var. sylvestris | reverse complement strand
CCTAACCACTCATGCCACAATATAGAGGATGATTCACGAATTATAGACCTTTTCTTTGACACGTTAAACAAAAAACTTCACCAGAAAGAGTCAAAGACAATTTGTATAAACCATCACATAAAGGGTCAAAAGATCAAGTGTTATTTCTACGTCTCATCGAGAGTGCTCTTCTCTGTGGATTTTGAAAGATATTTCTCTATTACAAAATCCAAATCCAAAAAGACCAAGTACTATTTCTACGTTTCGTTTCCATCTCACATAATTATTCTCAATCAAAATTTCAATAACAGAACATTGACTCAAAAGAGACGAGGCATTTAAAGTTGTAAAAACATCAAATAACATATTAAATCATCCAAACAAAATGCATGCAGCCAATGGCTCTGTAATTAAAGTCAAAACAATATGAACCTTATTATGATAAGAACCTAAGTGAATCATTATACAATCACCATTTGATAGACAATACAACATGTTATAAGGTACTCTTAAAATATATCATGAAGCTAATTAACAAAATCACATTGATTTTTAGAAATACCAACACCTTTAGACAGACTAAGGCAATTTCATTAGCTACTCTATATCACTTTCCAAATCATCACATATAATAACACTTTTGGGCAAAATACTATATGCAATAATTAAAATATGTGATGTTAACCCCTTTTTTGAGAGAAAAATGAATAAATAACAATGGGTATACCACTTTGGCAGTTACCACTCATTTTTTATTTTAAAATATTTTTCTTAATGGAAAAACAATAACAGTCTTAAGACCTAGGGAAAAGTTTAATCATAAAACAATAATTATACAACAAATCATAATCATCAACTTGATGAAAGGCAAAATTTAGCTAAATTAAAACACCTCTATTTTTACCACATCTAACGAAAACCCTAGAAAGTAAGCTAGTTTTATTTTATTTTTATTTTTATTATTATTTTTTTTAGGCCGACTACGAAAGACAAAAAAGGAAAAAAGAAAAAAAAGGAAAAAAGAAAAAAGGTGGATGATAGAAACCTAAATTAATTCCAAAACCTTGAATTGGTAGTGAAATCAGGATTGAAAACTTAATAATTCCAAAACCTTGAATTGGTTGTTGGAAATCAGAATTTAAAAACTTAATAATTCCAAAACCTTGAATTGGCAGCTATGGAAATTAGAATTGAAGACTTAATAATTCCAAAAACTTTGAATTGGCAGGTTGTAGAAACTTTAGAATTATTTCGTCAAAAATCAAAAAAGAATATTGTTTTTATGAAGAATTCTGATTTTAGCGTAGAGGCTCTCATACCAGCTGTTTTTAATAATAATCATGTTAAGAAACATGAATCACAATACTAAATTATCAGTATCTGTGGAAGACATCTTGAATGCACATATTAATGTTAAATTTTCTTCTCCTTGCTCCTCACAAAAAATATTAGCCGTCAATAGAGCAAATCAATATAAAAAATGTATGGAGAGAAGATTGGACCTAACCTCTTATATAGAAATTTATTGAGTCGCCTCATTAACGACTTCAACCCTAACTAGGGTTTAAATATTTTTGGCCCACATACTAAATTACTACATTATATAGGATATAACCCTATATGACTAAGGTTAAAAAAAACCCAAGCAATCACTCTATTGGGTTTAATCATAGTGTCGTTATGAGCTATACATCTAACCCGTTTTATAGAGCATAAAATTTACAATCAAATGGAAGACTCATATTTTGAAATTATTCTAACATGATTAAATATCTTTTTGATTTATTTGAAGAATTGTGGCACCTTGATACAGCTGGTGGACGGGTGGCGTTGGATTCAGATACCAGGAAAATCCTCGGGACCACGGCAAATCCAAGCAATGACACCACCCACAGGCCGGCGGCAATGGTAAACTAAGTCCTTTTTGCAGCATCAGTTGCACCCAGTGGTTCTGTCTATGCATGCTATGGACGCCAGGACTGGACCAATATTGTGGTCATTCAACACTGGCGCCACCGTGTACGGAGGTGCATCGGCTAGCTCCAGTTGTGTCTTTATTGGCTATGGATATTCCATAGGACTAGCACGATTCCGTCCAACTTGGAACGGTGGAAATTACTCGCTGCATTCTGCATTAATGTGTGAAGAGGACTTAAATTGTTGGACAGACATAGAAGAAATGGAACTTTTAATCTTTCAATAAGGGATGAGAAAAGAAATTAATTAATTTCCTTCTTGAGTAGACTGAAGAGAAATTCTATCCCAGCAATAAGAATTAATTATATAGACAATTCTTTATATTAGGTGACCCTTAGAGTTCCCCCAAACACTTCAGTGAGTCTGTCGGTACCCTTGGGAAATAAGGGGCTCTTGTAGATTCTGAAGTGGTTTGAGGGAACCCCAAATGAAACCTAATGCATTTCTATACAAATAATAGATATAATCACTTGGTAAAGTCAGGTGAAACCTAGAGTTCTCTCAAACACTTCAGTGTGGCTATTGGTCCCTATGTGAAAGAGGGGCTTATAAATTCTGAAGTGTATTGAGGAAACTCCAGATCAAATATGATGGTTTCTCGGTCTTCCTTTGCTAATTTGGCCATGATATATTACCTATTTATAGCAAACCTGAATTCGTGTAATGATCATGATATGGAGAAGAGCCCAAAGTATGACCACCCAATTTCGTCTGAGTAATACATGGGAATATACATTTGAGTAATTGAACCTGGACATGAATATAGGATAAATGGTGAAAAGAGAATAATAAAAAAATCTTCTTCTTTTGGTCCATCACTTTCCGTCTTTACTTTCAGTAGTGTACAAGATCAGAATACAGCAGAGAAATTAGCATACTTTTTTCTTGCTGAAAATGAAGGGTACAAGTAAAGAACAAAGTTGGAAAATACAGTGGCCTGGATTCTGATTCTGTGTTCTGTATATATCCCATAGTTGCAGCAAGGTTCAGCAGCTTTCCTACTTTTCTTGGGTAATATGTTAGAACACATCTCTAAGTTAACACAAAACAAGGCACCATATATACTGGGTATCATACGAAGATATTGAGAAGACGGTTGTTGTATAACAGCATAAGACTCGATCAACCCTCTATTTCATAGTATGCATTCCAGTTAGTGTAGCAATACCAAACCAGATATCCCGAGTACTAGCAAAGAACATGATCAGGGTTCCCCTATAGTTCACTTGACCACTTCTTTTAGTACTCATTTTAGAGAACAATATCCACTGAAGTGTTCGGGAGAATTCCTGTGTTTACTTGATACATTACACAGTAATCTCATTGACTTACATAAACTGAAAATAATATCTCTCTCTATTTGATCGGTGATTTTGTTTGAGTCAAGATAGACGCCTGATTGATGACTTGTTTGCGTAAGATCCAGATCCATATCCCTAGCTTCCTTAAGAAACGCGCTAATTCATGATTTATTATACTCCACATATTAATGCGATCCACCAATTCATCTAACGACTCAATTTCTATTTGGCTCATGAAGGACCGAAGAACCCTGTAAATCCTTCAAATGGGGAACTTGCAAATTGCACTGGATGCCTCCATATTAACCCGCGTAATGATGTTGTTATGTTATTAGACATACGTCAGTTTTCATTTTATCATAGTGATGTGATAATTAATTTACAATCTATATTATTATTAAATATGTATCTTGAGCTTCTCGAAAATACATATCAAACGACTATCATACTTTACGGACTTTAATCTATATATAATAGAGTGAACCTTTAAGTCATTCCTCAGCTTTAAGAACTAAGACCTTTAGTGTTAGGGATGTCAACGAGCCGAGTTGAGCCAGCTCACAGTTTTTTTGCTCGGACTCGGCTCGGGCTTTTCTAAGTGGGCTTTTTTTGGCCCAAGTTGGGCAGAGCAAAAACTCAATTAGAAAATAAAGGCTTGACCCGAGCTTTCGGCTTGGGCTTTAAGTCAAGCCGAGCTCAGTTTCTGGAATTTTTTTTTTCTATACCTATTACTGCCTGTTTGGCAGCTTATTTTAGCTGTCAAACAAGCAGCAAGTTAGCTGCCGGTTAAGGTAGTTTAGTTGCCAAACAGGCAGTAGACTTTTAACCTTTTTTTTAATAAAATAATACGGGCTAGCCCGGCTCGAGCGAACCCTCAAAAATGAGGCTCAGCTCGAGCTTTGGCTCGGTGCCTCCGAGCCTCGAGCCGAGCCGACTCAAGCTTTTTTCGAGCCGAGCTACGAGAGGCCCGAGCCGACGAGCTCGATTGCCATCCCTATTTAGTGTGTATAAGATTGTACAAAATGTTCACTTCTTCACTAAGTATTTTGAAATCTGTCCAATTTTGATAACATTTGCAAAAATGACAAATTTTCTAAAAAATTGACAAAATTACCTTTGAAGACTTTTTAAAATTATAATTCTGTATTGACATTTGAAAAGTGATTTGACAACTCTTTAAGCTATATAAACACCTTCACATACACACAAATAATAATATCAAACCCAAAAAAAAAAATGTCTCTATTCAAATCACTCAAACTTTAGCCGAAAAATGTTTTGGGAAGAATAAGAGGCTTTAATGGTGGATCCTGTGTCCATCATCGAAGGATAGACTGAAGAGTGCACCAGCTGCGTGGTCTTGACCCTCAAGGCCTCAAAACATCAATCACCGGTGGAACAATCCCAAACCGTACGATCTTCACATTGTTTTGTTTCTCCAGAGACAGATTCACCAACACTGCCACTGCATTCACTTGCAACGTTGAATATCTCGAGGTGATGAATGATCTGAGGACTGAGTACAAAGATAGAGTCGGGTTTACTCCTTGGTGTGAGTCAGTTTTCGAAGTGAAATTAAAGCCTCTTTTTGTTCAGAAACCTCACAACTTCTCTGTTTCATAATGAATTCTTCATCTTCCTGTGAGTGAGAATTTCAGATTTCCATATCTGAGGAAGAGGATGATGAATAACAAGTGGGTCAAGTCTTCAACGGCAAGGGAGTGGGGAACCCGTTTCTGGGCGTCACCAATTCTTCCGAACTAATTACTGACAGCTGACTTGGTGTCCGAGTCAACTTAGTACCAGCCTCTGCACTATTGTGGTGTAACGACGGGTTTTTCGGCTGAGTAGAAATCAATGGGTTTAGGTGTGTCGATGAGATGGGTCCAGCACCAATTGAAGATGGTGGACTTAAGGGCGAGATTGGTTATGATGGTGCAGAAATCGGAGTTGGAACCATCTGCAAATTTGGGTTTAAAGGAGAGTGAAACGCAAGCATGAACGCAATTCCGTTCAAAAGTGTGTCCGGAGGATACTATAACAGGATCCACCATTAAAGCACCAGATATTGGACACAGAAACTCGTTTGGTATTGATGGGCATTGCTTTAATGGTGGGGCTGGGTAGGTTGGGGAAGGGATGGGAGGAAGAAGAGAAGATACAATTTTTCCATGTTTCAATTTTTTTGGTTTTTTAATTTAATAAATGTAATTATTTAATTTGATAAATAGAAAGTTATTAGTTTGCCCTTCATAAAAATATTAACAATGTGGTCAAATTCAATTTTTTGGTCAACTAACGGTAAATTAGATATTTTCCATCCATTGGGGTCTTACTTGCAACGTTTGAAAAGGTTGGGACAATGGTTACAACAAATCAAAGGCTTGAGAAAAATCTACTAATATTTGAAATGTTTGAGACTTCTGCTACAATTATCCCTAAATAATTTTATAATTACTCAAGTACCTCGGTGTATAATATTTTAACATAATATAATACTAACGTAAAATGCCTTCTATATTAGTACATTAAATATGATTAATGAGATATCTCATGTTTTAAAATCTCAAATTCATTATATTAAAATTTCAAATAAATTTAAACTTATTAAAATTATTATATTATTCTAATGCTATTCATGATATTAACAACATTATGTTATCTCGCAAATGGATGAAAATTCACGAAATTGTTAAAGCTTATCTTTAAATGATAAGTTCCGATACCGCGATTCAAACTTAAAAAATTCCAATGGATAGAAGGAATATAATAGTTATTGATTATGAGAAGGATAACACATAGTGAAGTTTCTCTGTGAATGGAAATGTACTACTTCAAGTCCTCATCATCAAGTATATGAGTCAATGGAATGCTCATAGGGACACTTCGAAATTCTACTAAATTTTTTTCTTTTAGCATACTGTCCTCAACATTGGGCCTAATCGTCAATCTGCTAACAAGGTCTACATAACTTTTACCGCTTGTAACTACAATTTATGCTGTTGTGTTCTCACGCCACTTCTATTCATCATCTATGTAGCTAAATTGCCAAGATGAGATACAAAAAATCTTGTAAGTGTCAGCCAAACTATTTGATCAATAGATGCTATCACTAAATCTATAAACAAGCATTCTAATATCTTGTTGTCAAATGTTGAAAACGACTTGTGGGCAACTAGAAGTCGCCAATATAACAATTTACCTACACAATTCTGGACTACCAAAATCGACTATCGAAATCGAAAGTTTAACTGTTTACGTAGACAGTGATGTACTATTGATGTCAAGAGTTTCAAGTTTGAATTTTGTTAAGATTTTATTGTGTTGGCAATTCTTTAGACAAAAGGTTAAATAAAGAGTTGTATAAGTCAAGGAGTAAGTTGCAATATTGTATAGATGAATTAGGTAAGTTAGGGTTCAAGTTTGGAATAAGAAAGAAAAAGAGCCGTCGGATTTTCACTAACCTATAACCTATCTAATGCCCGAGCAGCAAAAATAAAAAATCTGTCACCTGTATGTCGCTGAGCTCACGCTCGAGCGCAGTGTTATACTCAAAACTCTAGTTCGCATTTTTCAAGAGTTTTATTTAGCCATGGTACCAAAATACCTTCTATTATATATAACCTTATCCTAACATAAAATTTGTGTGGTTCTTTGTTGTATGCTTTTTCCGTAACTTCATTCAAATATTCAAGAACATATTCTAGCTTTTGAATTTATCCTTTGATTCTTGAATTCATACGACCACAACTTTAGAAAAAAACACCAAATTCATATAATCTAAAACACCTACTTTCTACATGCATACAGAATGATACTTTCTCAAAAACTTTCAGAGGTTGTTGAAGAATTAAGGGATGTTGGATTAGAAGTACAGGAAGAGTACAAGAACGAGACATTCTTGGTAATCCAAAGGAGTCTAGAGGAATTTTTTTAGGCTCGATCGTTCTGTACGTTTATCATTGTCTACAGTGAAGGTTACTAACTTAGTCATGGAGTTTTTACCCAATTAGATTTTCCCCTTCAACAATTCTTGAATGATTTACTGCTTTATTATATTTGTGGTAATTCAACGTAGGATAATTTGACTTATTCAAATAACCATCTAGAAACAATTAAAAATTGACTTGTTTTTAATTGTATAATTCTGCACGTTGGGTCAAAATAAATTGGCTAAATAGATTCTTCAAGTTGAACTAACAACTTTCACGTGTATCTAACTTTTTAAGTGGTATCAGATCCTAAATTTGATCATTGATCCTATTAGTCTAGATGAATAAGTCATCATCCATTCCTTCTTATTTCAATGGCAGTAATTTTGCGTATTGAAAAATTAGAATGATGGCCTTCCTAAAATCAATGGATGAAGGTATTTGGTTAAGCATAATAAATGGTTGGACTGTCCCTTCTAGCATTGTTAATGGTGTCATTACCCCCCAACTACTATTGCTAATTGGTCTAAGACAACTTTAGATGAGTACAATTGAAATAGTAAAGCCCTACAAGCTTTATTTATGATCGTGTCAGCTGAAGAATTTAGGCGTGTCTGTGTGTGAGGCTATGAAAGAGGTTTGAAATATTTTATAGATCACGTATGAGGGAACTCTTGGGCTGTTAAGATCTCTAAGTTATAGATGTTGACCACTAGATTTGAAAAGATTAGGATGAAAGAGGCTGAGACGTTCGATGACTTCTATGCGAGCTTGAATGACATAATTAATTCTAGCTTCAACTTAAGTGAGAGAATTCCTAAGCCTAAGATTGTTAGAAAAAAATTTAGATCCTTAGCTAAGAAATTTAAGCGTAAAATCACGGCTATAGAGGAGAGTAAAGACACGAATGCCATTAAGGTGGAATAGTTAGTTGGATCTCTCAAGACTTATGAACTAACATTAGCTAAACCTACACAAGATAAGTCCTTGGCCTTGAACATCGTTAGGGATAACCGTAATAAGTCTTCTAATTTGAAGTCACCCAATGATGAGGAGATAGCTTATTTTGTCAAAAAAATTCGAAAAAAATTTAGAAATAAGAAGAAGCCTCAAGAAAGACATATAGATGCTCCCAATAAGTCTAGAAAGAGATCTCAATCTGTGAAATGTCATATGTATAAAGGTTTTGGCCATTTTTGGAATGAGTGTCCTAACAGTAGGAGAAATAAGGATAAAGCTATGAATATTACTCTCACTGATAATGGGTTTAACTCGGATAATCAAAGTGAGAAGTTCACTTGGGATGAAATTGGATAGTATATGGCCTTCACTACTAGGCTTAGAAGAGAATTTGATAAGGAGTATGAGAAGGTTGAGGATGTAGATAGTGACGAGCAATTTGGGGAAGATTCTGAAGATGATGAAGACATAGATGAGACTTATGATAAATTGTATGAGGAGAACCTTAGAATATTGACTATGAATAAAGTCTTTTGTACGATGGTCAAATATCTTGAGCTAGAAAAAGAAAAACTATTAGCTGACCTTCAGGAATCTACCTTATCCCTGAGTAAGTTGAACTCTATAAATGAATCTTTAGATATTCAGGTTACCACTCTAGCAAGTGATCTTGAGAAGTCCTCTGCGAGACTTCGTGAGTTGAGCGTTGTGTGTGTGTGTGTGTGTGTGTGTGTATATTTGAATTTTTTATTTTGTGTGATTGGTGCATTCATGGTTTAAAAAAGGAGAATCTTTTTGTACACTACAGAATTATATATGATAAATTTGGAAGTGTGTGTTGTAACCAAGTATGAATTTAATTGATGTGCTACAGTGTATTTTCCATTGCTTTATTTAGGTTTTTATGGAGTACTTAGCATAGGTTTCATCATATACCATCTGTACTGCACACACTATGATATTGTAAGTGGAACTTAACTCTGTGTGTGAGATTTGGGATGATAGTCACGTGTTTGTAAGATGACCTTGAACATGAATTGACCTTCTTATAATAGATATAAACTCAATTATATTCCCGAGAAATATAAAATTCAATATCTTATGCTCTTTTTTGGAGCCTATTTTACTCGAGAAATTAAATCTAGAAGTTTCTCATGACCAGGTGCATATGGTCAACTGACTTGAATTAATCGGCCTAAAACTCGCTACAGAGGTCATCTTAATCGCTTAAAAGAGAAGAGCCCACACATAAGGCGTAAAAAATTGAAAAGAAAAATGATGAGCTTGAAAAAATATATATTGTGTAAAAATATATATGCTCAAAGTTAGGGACGGAAAAGAATAATATATATGCAAAATGAGCTTCTTTTATAAGCCCTATCGGCTACTTTTGGTTTGACATTCACAAGTACAGTGATAAATTTATTGATAGTGATGGATAGCATGTTTTTCCTCACAAAATTGAGGTTTGAAGTCCTGCTTACAAAGGATTACTGACAGTTTATACACATGGATCACTTATATAATTTACTCCATTTTAACTTGAATTGAGTATATGGAAAAGTTTACCGATCATTAATTATGCTCGAGCATGCTATCAACAGTATATTTAAGTTATTATATATTAGTGTTCAATTTTGTTTAATGAAGTTCCCTTCGACATTTGTAATAAAAAGGAGGAGAGAGTTAGAGTTTTGATTTTATAATTTTTATAGAAAGTTTGCAGCAAGGTGGAGATAAAGATAAATCATTCTATATCATCAGCATCTTTTGGAAGAGATGATTGTAAGGGAGAGATAATTGTATTTCAATCATAACATTCCATATCATAATGCATAGTTTCTTTGAATTTTGATGTCTAGTGATACTAATGTTTCAATTGGTGTCTTGATTAACATTATTGTTACTTCTTAATCTAGCTAATATATTTATGATAATATGTTCAATTATTATTTTCCGTATCACGTGCTTTTACACTTGATATTTGAGTTGTTGATTTCAAAAAACAGATTTAACAACAAATGCAAGAGACAGACATTCAATTTAGACTTGGATAGATTAGTTTTTGTTTTTGACTTCTGCGACTTTTATAAAGAGTTATAAAAGTCAAGGAGTAAGTTGCAATATTGTATAGATGAAATAGGTAAGTTAGAGTTCGAGTTTGGAACGAGGAAGAAAAAGAACCGTCGAATTTTTGCTAGCCTATCACCCATCTAATACTCGAGCGACGAAAACAAAAACTCTGTCACCCGCTCGTCGCTGAGCTATCTCTCGAGCAACGATGTTACGCGCAAAATCCTAGTTAGGTTTTTCAAGAGTTTTATTTCGGTCCATGATACCTAAATACCTTCTATTATATATACCATTGCCCTAGCATGAAATTTTTGTGGTTGTTCATTGTATGCTCTCTCCATTATATCATTCAAATATTCAAGAACATATTCTAGCCTTTGAATTTATCCTTTGATGTTTCAATTCATACAAGCACAACTTGTTGGAAAAAATGGGCTAGTGGATGATTTTGGCATAAAATTTGTGTGGGACCCGTTGATCAAATTTGGAAGATTGAAGTTGATCCTTGTTCTCCTCCGTGAGAACATTGAAACCATATATTTATTTGTCAAAATTGATGAATGGATGAATGAGAAATTAGAACTCAAAGATGACCATTGGAAAATGGTTTATATGATAAATAAATCTAGTCTCACATAAGAAAATGAAGAAAGTATTAACCACTTTATATAGGAGTGCACATTGGAATGGTGTAATCATGTTAAACATAGAGGTTTTCTCCATGTGTGTGCACAAGGGGGGGGGGGGGTAAATCACAGACCGAAATTGCCTTCGGACCTTGAACTTGTGTGCGAACATAACCTGCATACACGAATGTCAGACCAAACGGAGCAAAAATTGGCCCGTTTGGAGTGTTCACGTGTTGCAATTTTTTTGTTTTCTTCAACAGACTTTTGAGTTTTCGACAAATTGTTAAAACTCCTAGAAATTGAAGCAACTCTAGTGTTTATTTCTATGGAGTTAATATGCAGATTTAATCTTATATACAATAAGTCTCATTTTCCAGCAATTCTAACCATGAGAATACTGCATATACACGAAATCTATCAAATTCGTGTTGTTTGTATATATAATCTGTTGCATTTTCAGCGTCGTCTTGGTGATGATATTGTTCAATACAAACTCAGTTCTTCAAAATAGTTTTTACAGTGCTCGAATTCTACTATCACCATTGTATCCTGTGAAACAGATGCTCGAATTAAATCTCAAACACTTACAATGAGGGAGTCAATCTGTTTTAAGGAAATTGTGCTCGCAAAGACCTCGGGTTGAGATTTTATTTATTTTCTGCAATTTACATATTTGCAATTTATTATTACGGTTATTTATTTATTTAGCAATTTACACGTTTGCAATTTACTAGATTCATATATTTTGTAGTTTACTTGTTTTATATTTATGTTAGAAATGAAAATAGAAAAAGAAAAAAATATATATCTGAATTTTCTTGCTAACAGTTGGTAAATGCAATTCGGTATATGTATATTACATATACGATATTTCTATGTGTAAGTGAAAATACGATATATATGAAAAGGGTAAAGAAAATATGTGCAAATACGGTTAAAAGCATATATGGTAGGCAGTATATACGGTAAGCTGTAAATATGGTAAGCTGTCTGCAAATAAGGTAAGCTGCATATACAGTAAGCTACCTGCAAATACAGTAAACTGTATATACAGTATGCTCAAAATCGGTATCTAAACTACATATACGGTATTTGATAATCTGGTTTCATTAACACCACTATATTCCAACAAGCTTAAAACAGACTCCTAAAGGAAAAAATTAGTTTCTTATACTATTAATTTTAGAAACTAATTTTTTTTTTGTTTTTACTTTTAGAAATGGCAATCGAATCGACCAAGATAGATGTGACCCAAACTGTGCCATTGGAAATCAGGTCATGGGCTTAACTGTGGCTCAAGGGCCAAGCTCTGTTGTGGCTCAGACTATGGCCAGATTGCCAAGTCATGTTGTTAGTCAAATTGTGGCTCCAACAACTGGCCGTACTATTAGTGTTCCGATTAATCATGGAGAAAAATCAGAGAAATTCAATGGCTTGAATTTCAAAATGTGGCAGCAGAAAATGCTATTTTATTTGACCACTTTGAATCTTGCGAAATTTTTGACTGAGACTGCTCCAAAACTCAGTGAGGGTAAGGGAGATGTTCAAGCCATCAGTGCACTTGATGCTTGGAACCATTTGATTTTTTGTGCCAAAACTATATTATTAACAGCTTAGTAGACACGTTATACAATGTGTATAGTACTATAAAAATTGTTAAGGAAATGTGGGAGTCTTTGGACCGAAAATATAAAACTGAGGATGCTGGGGCTAAAAAGTTCATTGTTGGCAAATTCCTAGACTATAAAATGGTGGATTCCAAAATAGTTATCAATTAAGTGCAAGAACTCCAAGTGATTTTTTACGAAATTCACGTCGAAGGAATGATTTTGAGTGAAACTTTTCAAGTGACTGCTATTATTGAAAAATTGCCCCTCGCATGGAAAAATTTCAAGAATTATTTGAAGTACAAACGAAAGGAAATTAATATCGAAGAACTAATCGTTAGACTTCAAGTTGAAGAAGACAACAAGAGTTTTGAAAAAAAATGGTTCAATTCTGGTATGGTTAAAGTCAATGTTATGGAGTTTGGTCAAAGTAAAAAGAACTACAAAAAGAAGTCTGGGTCATTCGGTGGCAAAAAGACCAAGCAAGGACCGAAATGTAGAATTTCTAAGAGGAAATTTCAAGAAAATGCTTCAATTGTAACAAAGTGGGTCACAAGTTTTCGGAGTGCAAATTGCCAAAGAAGAAGAAAGAAGCAAATGTGGTTGACTACATGGCACAAGATGTGTCGAAACTGAATCTCTCAGCTATCATTTCTGAAGTGAACATGGCGGGTTCAAGCCCTACGGTGTGGTGGATTGACACCGGTGCTACGAGACATGTGTGCTCTGATAAGGAGCTATTTGTTGCATTTGAAGCAAATGAGAATGGGGAAAAGTTGCTTATAGAAAATTCAGCAACGTCTGAAATCAAGGGACAAGGAAAAGTGGTTTTGAAGATGACCTCGGGAAAAGAGCTTGTCAAAATTTCGCAAGAACCTAGTGTTCGGATCGCTTTTGAATAAGTATGGCTTTCGCATTGCATTTCAGTCAGACAAAGTTATTTTGTCAAAAAGTGAAATGTTTGTCAAAAAATGATATGTTTCCGACGGTATGTTTAAAATCAATGTAATGGTTGTTAAACCAAAAATAAATAAAGCAAACTTTTCTATTTATCTGCTTGAATCTTCCAATTTGTGGCATGGTAGACTAGGACATGTTAATTATGATATTTTACATAGACTAGTTAACTTGAATTGCATACTCGAGTTCCATATTGATTCCAAACATAAGTGTGAAACTTGTGTTGAGATAAAATTGACAACGTCATCGTTTAAATCAATTGAAGGAAACACAGAACCACTTGATTTAATTCATAGCGACGTATGTGATTTAAAACTCGTACAAACAAGAGGTGGCAACAAGTATTTCACTACATTTGTCAACAATTACTACAAGAAATATATGCTTTCCCTACAAAATTTTCGTAGACAAATTGAGATTTGTTTGCGAAATTTACTTTTCCTCACAAAAAAATGTTTTGTAGGGTTATTATTTAATTCAAAATTTCAATATTAGAGAAATTCGTGCCCACAAAACATTTTGTTTTTTCCCGACATAAAATTTGACGGGAAAAATATATCTTTTTCCCAGCAAAAATACTAGACCTGTTTGTAGGCTAATAATAAAGGAGAAATTTTTTTCCTACTTTAGAGTTAACACTTTTTTTTTCCCCTTTTAAAAATAAGGGGGACTCAAAGAGATAGAAGTTTATCTCCGCCTTCAACACTACAGGGACGCCCTTATTTATCAGGTATGGGCTTTAGTATTTTGGAATATTATTGTCTGTATTGTGATTCTTTCTGGTTTGGAATTTGGAGACAATGAAAAACACCATATTCGATTCTATATCAAGAGGGCAAGGTATGATAAAAAGTTGGAGTTAATGGGTATCTTTCTTGAAAAACTACTTACTAAATTGGATTTAATTGTAGGGGCATTTCTAGTTAATTATCCTAAATTTTTAATTGGGATTTTCTCCAATTTGCCTCACTAGAAGTTGATGGTTTCGAGTACTTGTCTGTGATCAGTCAAATTCAAATTTTGATATATATCATTGGGGATTAATATGATATTCTGACCTAAGTTTATTTGAATTTCTGTTGACCTAAAAAGAACAAATTGAGGAAGCATGTATTGGGCAACAAATTTTCTCATTTTCTACTCAACAAACTTCCTTCCTCTATGCTTTGTCTCAACCTAATTCCTAATCTATATGAAGTTACACTACTGCAAAGAAATCTCTCTATGTTCTTTTAACTGTTTAGTTTCTGCACTTCAATTTTACCCTGTTGAATTTCCATTGTTTAAACCTGGTAGAAAAAAGCATTTAGAGCTTGCTAAGGATGCAGATGACCTCATTGAGCAACAAAGAGCTAGCACTCAGCTTGGTCGAACTTATCATGATATGTTTTTATCTGATGGTGACCACAACTCAGTTAGGAATGCAAAAACGTATTGGAGATGTTTTGGATTCTGTTTGTGATTGGAGAGGTGCTCTAAATGCATTCAAAAAGGGGTACGGGCAAGTAGCTTCTTTAGTAACTTATAAATGTGCCTATGTTATTCATGTAGATAGCCACGTTAAAACAAGTATAATTGTAAGATTTTTCCGTTGGGACTATATATATGACATCGAGGTCAAGTGATAAATTAATCGTGAGGGAGGGAGCTTAAAACCTTCTATTAAGACGTTTCATTTTGGTTCTATCCAATCTTATGCTCACAAACATATTTAACTTGTATAAAAAAGGAATATAAGAGGGGAGGCAATTGTCTTCGACCTGGAAAAGCAGCGCCTCTAGCTTGTGCCTGCATTGCTCCATGATTTATATCAAAACTAGGCTACAATCCTTTTCTTGAATAATTTTTTGAGTTGTGTCGAAAAAATGAAAATCTTTAAAGGTGAATTTTGCTATTTTTTCTTCTTTATTAATCTATTCTATATATTGCTAAAGAGAGAATACGTTGGAAAAGAACTTGTATGTAACGATTTATACGTTTTCTTCAATCGAGAGTGACATTGACTGTTTTGATGAGCTCAGAACATTTTAAATTGAACACTAATTGATATGTATATGCAAAAATGTTTTTCTGAGATGGACCTCTTAGCATAGGCTATGAATTGCTAAACATGATTGAACTTTAATAATTTGCTCTTGTTCTCTTATAAAATTGGAATGATATATTATGCTTCAGTAATTATTGAATTTTTTAAATTTCTTGCGCGTTGCCTGACATTCTAAGCTTGCAATTGCAATCTAGAATTGGAGAAACCTGTTTGACTTCTATTGTGTAATTTTTTAAATTTCTTGCGTGTTATCTGTATCTATCTATGCCTTGATTGAAGTAGAAACTTTTGCATTTCAAGTAATAAGCAAGTATAAAATGGTAATGTGTATATCATGTAATAGGTGCAGCAAAAGTGAAAACGTTCGAAGAAATGAAGAAAATGATAGGACATTGGATGATGAAATAAATGAGTTTAAGGTGGGTTTTTTTTCATAGTTAAATTTCTGACTATATGAAGTCCATTTACTTGTTCTATTTTTATTATTGGATTTGTAGGGATGGGTGTAGGATACTTGCCAAGGATTCTAGATCTTCCTATTGGAGGGACATGTAAACAAATTAGGACCTCTCGGATTGTGCGTACTACTCAAGAGAACATTAGAGTTTTATATAATTAATTGAGAAGACGAACTACAAGTTTTGGAGTACATAGTTGTTAGTTTATGATATAGGAGTCATCATTAGATGTAATCATACTTAGTGAATGATTTTTATTTATGTTTTGAAGATATGTTTCGGATTCAATATTACAGTGATTGACATTACTTATTTTAATTAATATAGTCTTTTTGTATCTTTATATTATTTTGAATATCGTTAAAAATTTACTATGTAAAAATAATTTAATTTCTTTCATAATAGTTTGCAAACATGCTTTTCCTACAAAAAAAAATTATTTGTAGGGAAAAACAGGGTTTAGCGTACAAAATAGTCTATACCATGTTACCAAAAATTTCTAATTGTTGGGAAAATGTGTATATTTTAGCCTACAAGTAATTTGTAGGGAAAAATGAAATTATTTCGTAGGTAAAATTAACTATAGCAGACAAATAATTTTGTCGGGAGAAAACTTATGCGACGTATTGTATTTGTCCCAAAGGATTCGTAGAGAAAAGCTTTAGTAGACAAATTTCAAAAATTTGTGGGTTAAACTCTATCCCCTCGATGTTTGCCCCACAAATATCCCTACAATTTTTTTTTGTCTACAAAAGGTTTTCCCTACAAATAAGAACTTTTCCCTAAAAATATATTTTTTTAGGGGAAAGGTAAAATTTTTGTAGTGGATAACATCAAATACTGTTATGTGTATTTGCTAAAAAGTAAAGATTAAACTATAGAGAAATTTGTTCTCTATAAGAATGAGGTTGAAACTTAATTTAATAAGAAAATTAAGGTATTAAGAAGTGATCGAGGTGGTGAGTATGAAGCACCGTTTGCTGAATTTTGTGCACAACACGAAATCATACATGAAACCATCGCACCTTATTCACCACAACAAAACGGTGTTACTGAACGAAAAAAATCGTACTTTAAAGGAAATGGTGAATGCGATGCTAGTAAGTTATGGGTTACCTCCGAACATGAGGGGGAAAACTGTGTTATCAGCAAATTACCTTTTAAATAAGGTACCTCGAAAGAAAATGGAAAAGACCCCTTTATGAGTTATGAAAATGAAGAAAGTCTTCCTATAAATACTTACAAGTATGAGGATGTCTTGTTAAAGTGGTCGTTCCAACACCAAATAAGGTAAGAATAGGGTCAAAGACAGTAGATTGCATCTTTATTGGGTATGTACACAATAGTAGTGTTTATTGATTTTTTGTGTATGATTCTAAAATCCCTGACATACACAAAAAAAAATGATGTTAGAATCAAAAAATGATTCATTCTTTGAACATGTATTTTCGTACAAGTCCAAAGAGGAAGCAAGCTCCTCCAAACGAACACGTGAAACTATGACTGAAAATAGTCAAGACGAAGAACTAGAAGAGGAGACTGAGGATAGACGTAGCAAACGGGAAAGGATAGAAAAATCACACGGTCCTGATTTTCTGACCTATATGCTAGAAAGTGAGCCTCAAAGTTATCAAAAGGCTGTGAATTCCTCGGAAGGACCTCAATGGAAGGAGGCCATTAAAAGTGAGATAAATTTCATACTGTAAAATCATATGGAAAGCTAGTGGATCTTCCTCCAGGAAGCAAACCACTAGCCTATAAATGAATTTTCAAAAGGAAAATGAGAGCAAATGGAACTATCGAAAAGTATAAAGCCAAATTACTAATAAAATGTTACAAACAAAGGGAAGACCTTGATTACTTTAATACGTATTCTCCAGTGACGAGAATAACATCTATTAGGTTGATACTTGCTATTGTCGCTTTACGAAATCTTGAAATACATTAAATGGATGTTAAAATTGCATTTCTAAATGGAGATTTAGAAGAAGAAATCTATATGGAACAACTCGAGGAGTTTTCGTCACCAGGGCAGGAAAATAAAGTTGGTAAGTTGGTGAAGTTACTATATGGCTTGAAACAAGCACCTAAACAATGACATGAAAAATTTGATAATGTCATGATAGAGAATGGATTTAAAATCAATGAGTATAACAAATGTGTTTACTTCAAAAACACTAAAGATGGTTATGTCATTATATGTCTTTACGTTAACGACATGCTTATTGTTGGCAGTGATAATAAAATGATAGAATCCACTAAAAATATGTTGAATTTGAGATTTGACATGAAAGATATGGGTTTAGCTAATGTCATACTTGGAGTCAAAATCTCAAGAACATCAGATGGGTTGGTTCTAAGTCAGTCACATTATGTGGACAAAATTTTGGAAAAGTTCAATAAGGATGATACTGGTTTGGCTAGAACACCGATAGATACAAGTCAATATCTATCTAAAAACAAAGATGAAAGTGTCTCTCTCAAGTAGAATACTCTAGAGTTATTGGAAGTCTAATGTACTTGATGAGTTGTACAAGACTAGACATAGCCTACATAGTTAGTAAATTGAGTAAATACACGAGTAATTCAGGAGTTGATCACGGGAAAGGAATAGTAAGAATACTAAGGTACTTAAGATATACTTGTGACTATGGACTATATTATACCAGATATTCGACGGTCATTGAAGGATACAGTGATGCTAATTGGATATCTGATATAAAAGACTCAAAGTCCACCAGTAGATTTATGTTCAAATTGGGAGGTGCTACCACATCGTGAAAATCCTCTAAGCAAATAGTTATAACCAGATCTACAATGAAATCTGAGTTTATAACTCTAGATAAATGTGATGAAGAGATCGAATGGTTGTGCAACTTCTTAGAAGATATTCCAAGATGGTCAAAATCTGTGTCGACGATTTGCATATATTGTGACAGTCAATTAGCAATAGGAAGGGCATAGAGTAACATGTACAATGGTAAGTCTAAGCATTTACGTCGAAGACACAATACCATAAGACAATTACTCTCAACTGGAGTTATCACTATTGACTATGTAAGGTCCAAAGATAATATTGCGGATTCGCTAACCAAATGGTTAAATAGAGAGTTAGTTGAGAAATTATCGAAATGAATGAGACTTAAGCCCTTGAATAAATAAGTCATTACAAAGGAAACCCAACCTAGTTGACTGAAGATCCCAAGATCTAGGTTCAAAAGGACAACCTAATTGTAAAGGCTTAATAAAATCACTGTGGAGGTGTTTCCTCCTGTCCATTCCTATGATGTAACAATAATGCCCGTAAGGATAAAGAATAAGCAACAGACTTTTAATGATTCTTATACGTCAAAAATCGAGTCAAGTAATGCGGGTTACTTGTAATAAAAAATCACCTATATGAGAACGAAGTGGGGTCGCTTCTAAGAGAATTGTGTGGAGCTCAATTCTTAAGAACTATCACAGAACCAAGCATATGTTCATGACCAAAATGAATATAATAATGAGAACTGAATTGTGTTAGGAGGAATCCTGCGTGGAGCATATCATCGTTTACATAAATGCCAGAACAGTTCAGTCTACTGGTTAGTTAGTAAAGTAAATATACTTTCACAAAGGAAGGTTCAAAGGATAATACATACCTATCCTATGCAGGCTTCAACCATTGGACTTTATCACCCAGTTTCGTGTCTCACGGTCACCAAGTCTCATGTCTCTCCCAATTTTCATTCATGTGGGAGTTTGTTGGAAAAAATGGGCTAGTGGATGATTTTGGCATAAAATTTGTGTGGGACCTATTGGTCAAATTTGAAATATCGAAGTTGATCATTGTTCTCCTCTGTGAGAGCATTGAAACCATATATTTATTTGTCAAAATTGATGAATGGATGAATGAGAAATTGGAACTCAAAGATGAATATTGGAAGATGGTTTATGTGGAAAATAAATCTAGTCTCACATAGGAAAATGAATAAAGTATTAACCACTTTATATAGGAGTGCACATTACAATGATGTAATCATGTGTAGAATAGAGACTCTCTTCACGTGCACGCGCGAGGGGTGCAAATCACGAACAGAAATTGTCTTCAGACCTTGAACTTGTGTGTGAGAACGACCTGTGTACACGAATGTCGGATCGAACGGAGCAAAAATTGGCCTATTTGGAGTGTCCACGTTTTGCAATTTTTTATTTCTTCAACTGACCTTTGAGTTTTCGAAAAACTGTCAAAACGCCCAGAAATTGAAGCAATTCTAGTGTTTATTGCTATGGAGTTAATAGACAGATTTAATCTTATATATATAAGTCTCATTTTTCAGTAATTCTAACCACGAGAATACTGCATACACACAAAATCTGTCAAATTAGTATTGTCTGCATACATAATTTGTTGCATTTTCAGTGTCGTCTTGGTGGTGATATTGTTCGATACAAACTCAGTTCGTCGGAGTAGTTTCTGCAGTGCTCAGATTCTACTGTTACCGTTGTATCCGATAAAATAGACGCTCGGATTAAATTTCCAGCACTTACGGTGAGAGAGTGAACTTGTTTTAAGGAAATTGTGCTCGCACAGGCCTCGAGTTGAAATTTTATTTATCTTCTGTAATTTACATATTTGCAATCTATTATTACGGCTATTTATTTATTTAGCGATTTACATGTTTGCAATTTACTAGATTCATATATTTTGCAGTTTACTTGTTTCATATTTATGTTAGAAATAAAAACAGAAAAAGAAAAAATATATATTTGAATTTTCTTGCTAACAGTTGTTAAATGCAATTCAGTATATGTATATTACATATACGGTATTTCTATGTGTAAGTGAAAATACTGTATATATGAAAAGGGTTAAGAAAATATGTGAAAATACGGTTAAAAGCATATAAGGTAAGAAGCATATACGGTAGACAACGTATACGATAAGCTACCTGCAAATACGTTAAGTTGCATATACGGTATGCTCAAAATTGGTATCTAAACTACATTTACGGTATGTGATAATCCGATTTCATTAACACCACTGTACTCCAACACAACTTTAGGAAAAAGTTAAATTCATAGGATCCAAAACACCCACTTCCTACATACATATAAGAAGGTACTTTCTCAAAAAAATTTAGAGGTTGCTATTGAGGGATGTTCAATCAGAAGCACAAGAAGAGTACAAGAATGAGGCGTTCTTGGTGATCCACAAGAGATAGATAATTTTAGAAGATCAAGTTTGAGTGAAGCTCGTTCCAGCGGGTCTTGGAGATTGCAAGAAGTAGATCAATGAGTCTAGTGTAATTTTTTTGGGCTGGATAGTACTATAAGTTTATCATTGTCTGCAGTGGAAGTTACTGACTTAGTCTTGCAATTTTTACCCAATATTGTTTTCTCCGTCAACAATTCTTGAGTTATTTACTGCTTTATTATATTTGTAGCAATTCAACGTAGGATAATTTAACTTATTTGATTAACCATCTAGAAACAATTAAAAAATGACTTGTTGCTTTTAATTGTATAAATTCACACGTTGGGTTAAAATAAATTGGCTAAATAGATTCTTCAAGTCGAACTAATTAACAACTTTCAAGTGGTATAATAACTTTTCAAATTTAACAATACAACTATGTCCTTCATAGTTTGTTCCTCTTCTTATAATAATTTACATAAGCAAAACGTCACTTTGAAATAAATAATTTCATAATTACTCAACGATCTTGGTATAACAATTCAAATGACTTAATAATCATGTCTAATGGATTTTATATTACTACAAAAAAAAATACTAAATTTATCGTAAACATACGTGATTCATGTCACCATGATCGTGGGACAATCCCTTATGTTCAATACAGATCAGGAAATCTTACATAAGGGTCTATTTAAATTGTCTCGTGGTCCAAAATTATATGGACCCATTGAACTGTGGATTTTCCATTTTAAACTAACACTTGTGGCATTTACTTTTTTTGTACAAGTCGTGTTAACTAAGAAAAATTCAATATTCTGGACATTAATCTGGATTGTATCATCTCATTTATTTACCAATAAGTATTTATGAGCTCTCTTTATGTCTATTTTCTGATTCACAAGATTAATATATTAAGAGATTAACCCCAGTATTAGGTCAAGAAAAACCAATATGAAAAAAGCTAGTGTTGAGAAAACTATAATTCTACCACAAAAGGCAACAAAATTACAGAAAGAAAATAGGCACAAGAACACACAATTCACAGAAGTTCACTTCAATATGAAACAATATCATCTTTCGTCGTTATAGTAATTCATTACGATGAAAACAAGTTTACAAAAGAAAATTATAAACCCTATATTCTCCAACATCTCTTTTTCATGATGATACAGAATCCTAATGACGTCCTCTATTTGACGATTTACGTATTGGCTCTGCATAACAATAATAATTAGACACCACAACATGACACCTATAGAAGATCTGAAAAAGAAAACAAAAAAATGAATATTTGTCATCCATTAAGTTAAAACTCGTTTTTTCTCAAATTCATTTTTTATCACATATTTATACAATAAAATATTTTGCACATAAATTCAAAACTTTTTCTTTATTTTTAATCTAACATTTTTCAAAATAATCACTATTTCATAACTCATTTTCCTCAAAAAAATAAAATAAAATAAAATAAAAAATATGAGGCTTTCGTTTTTCAATGGATTTCGAACACGGGGCTTACTCTGCTTTGCTTGAAATGATGAAGGGTACTACACTTCAGGACTTGTGAGTAGTCTTTCCTCTAGGGTTTTGTTTGACTTTTAAATAATTTTTTATATTCAAAAATATTGTCAGTAACCCTTTTTTTTATGTTAAAAAATAACTTTTCACGAAATGAGAAAATTAATTAATTAATTTCAAACTTACGTCTTAATTAACTTACAAATAAGAATCTAATGAAAAAGTAAACATTTTAAATTTAGACAAACAAGGAGTATATAATATATTCTGTTCTTCATTAGTTAACAAAACGTGGATCCCATAAATTCGTATTTAATTGATGATAGAAGGATGTGTCCATGTATGATGTAACATTCAACATCCCCGGGTCGGGCAATAATAGTTAATAATCATTTTACCATATTATTTTTTCTACCGTGCTCATTTTCAACAACACATTTTTTATTAAAATAACATTACACATTTCGAAATATTTTTTAAATACATATTTTAACATCAATCACTATTCCATAATACACATTTCGAAATTTAAAGGGCACAAATAGGCCCTAAATATTTCTTAGCTACTCCATTTTATTTTGATAGCAATTTTATTCATTAAAGGCCTGTTTGAGCCCCATTACCTCCTAATAATGCTTTTTCGAACAGTAGATTGATGGATAATGTGGTTAAAAAATAAGATTTTTTTTTGAATTTATGTGTAATTATTTTATTAAAAAATGTATGATTGAAAAGAAGAGAGAAAAATATAATTTAAAAATAATGGAAATCAAATAAAGATCAACCATGCTACAGTGTTAGAATACTTGATATAATAGTTGACATAAAGTTACATGATACTTTATCGTTGGATTGTTTTGTTGTAATGTGACTCAAATTTTAATGGATATTGGAGTCCTAATTGAAGTGGTCTTGAAGAGATCAAAATTATGGATCGAGAAGAAAAATCATCTCATTTTCGCTAGCATGCCGCTAGTTTGACGCTCAAGCGACGCTACAAATTTTCAAAAGAAAGTTCTTGCCCACCTGACGCTAGAGCGACGAGGCTGTTGCCCACCTATCACTTGTTTGTCGCTTGAGTGACAGGGTTTCTCAAGTTTCGCATTTTAATGCATTTTGGATTCTTATTCAACTACAACTTGATTTCTAGGGTTCTATATATCTAAGCCATGACATATATTGTTCCCATAACATTCACACAACATCTTGAGAGTTTTAAGAACTTGTTGTAAACACAATTACTATTAATTATACTGAATTTTTCATTCTCTGCCCGTAGTTTTTTCTTGTCTTGGGTTTCCACATAAATCCTGGTATCCATAATTTTGTTATTATTTATTTCATTATTGTCATAATCTTTCAATCAAATTCATAACAAGTGGTACAAAGTGAGGGTTGACTATTTCACATGGCAACGATGAAGTATAATATTCTATTATTGGATCGAAACACGATATTTACTTTATGGCAAGTGAAGATGTAAACAATTCTCGTAGAGATGGATTTGGAGGAAGCCTTATTAGGTTTTGATAAAATGCATTCAACTTGGACGCAAGATGAAAAATGGTGTAGAGATTGAAAAGTCCAATCCCATATTTATCTACATCTATCAAATCAAGTTCTTTAGGATGTTCTCAAGAAGAAAAGTGCCTCTACATTTTGATTGAAGTTATAGCAACTTTGTATGACAAAGAGTTTGACCGGTAAGTTACACTTGAAACCATGCTTGTATTCTCACTAAATGTCCGAAAGTGCATCATTTGATGATTACTTAACTATGTTCAAAGAAATTGTGACTGATTTGGAGACATTGAAGGTTAAGTATGATGAGGATGACCTGACATTGATGTTGTTTTGATTACTGCAGTTATCATATGTGACTTTTAAATATACTATTATCTATAGTCAGAATACTCTCCCGTGGAAGAGGTCTGTGATGTTTTACTGTCTAAGGAGAATATGATGCATCTTGTTGGAGGACTGGGAGTCCGGAGTCAGGCTGAAGTCCTAGTTGTTTGTGAGAGAAATCAGGATAGGAATCTTGGTAGAAATGTAAGGGGCGAATCGAAATAGATATACAGAAAAGGTGTGTCATTACTGTAAGAAGAATGGACATATGAGGGCTGATTACCATTATTTGAAAAATAGGAATAAGGCTACTAGTGCTACTAAAAGAGGAAAACAACCGGTTAACATAGTGGATGCTAATTTTGTGGGAGATCGAAAAAATGAAGTATAGGTTCTTGTGATTTTTGACATGAATTTCAAACCTTCTTAGTAATGGGTTTTTTTACTTGTTTTGTACTTTCCATATATATCCCAACAAGGACTGTGGTTTACAATATATGGAGGAGTTTCGAGAGGTGTGGTGATTATGGAAACAATGCACCTTACAAAATAGTCGGAATTGATACGGTCAGAATCAAAATATTTGATAGTGTTATTAGAACACTTACAGACGTCAGGCATGTACCAGAACTGAAGTGAAATCTCATATCTTTGTGTACACTTGACTTAAAATGGTCATAAATACACTGATGAAGGTAGAGTTTTAAAGGTGAGTTGGGGCATTTTTGTTGTCATGAAGGGACATAGAAGCTCTACACAGTTGTATATTTTGCAAGATTCCACAATTAGTGGAGATACAGTAGTCTCTACTTCTTCTTTAACTGATGAGGAAGCTATAAAACTATAGCATATGCGACTTGAGTATATGAATGAGAATGGCATGGCAAAATTAAGTAGGAGAGGACTTCTTAATAGGCTTAAGACTAGTCAGATAAAGTTCTGTGAGCATTGTATCTTTGGAAAAAATAAAATGGTCAGATTTACTAAAGGAAGACACAATACGAAGAAGCACTTGAATATATCCATTCAAATCTTTGGGGACCGTCCAGGGTACCTTCAAGAGGAGGTTCTTATTATCTGTTAAAAATGATTGATGATTTTTTCAAGAAAGTTTAGGTATTCTTCTTGAAACAGAAAAATGATGCATTAAGGACCTTCAAGGAATGGAAAACAATTATAGAAAAGCATACTAGAAAGTAGATTAAGCGTCTACGTACAGATAATGGATTGGAGTTTTGTTCAAATGAATTCAATAGTTTCTACAGGGTTAAAGGCATCTTCAAACACTTGACAGTGCCTGTAACTCCTCAACAGAATGGTGTAGTAGAACAGATGATTAGAACTTTGATGGAAAAGGTTTGTTATATTCTTTCAAATTCTGGGTTGTCTTAGATTTTTTAGACTGAAGCTGTTGCTACAGCTTGTTCTCTAACTAATCGCTCACCCTGAACTACCATTGAGAAAGAAACACCAGAAGAGATATGGTGTGAAAAATCTTCTTGTTATATTGATTTGAAGAATTTTGGGTGTCCTGCTTATGCTCATGTGATAATGGAAAGTTGGATCCTAGGTCTAAAAAGTGTGTCTTTCTTGGATGACTACTCATGGTTTCAACATAAATAATTGTGATAGTTGTGTACTTCAAAGAGGAAGATGGTGGATCGATCATATATTTGCTGTTATATGTTGATGATGTGCTCATTACAGCCAAGGATAAAGCAGATGTCAGAAATGTGAAATCTCAACTTAGTAAGAAATTTGAGATGAAGGGTTTGTATGCAGCAAAGAATGTTTTTGGTAGGAAAATCTTGAGGAATAGAAAGGCTGATAGATTATATTTGAGTTAGAAATAGTATATTGAGAATGTGCTTCAAAGGTTCAATATACTGAATGCTAAGACTATCGGTACTCCAATGAATGTCCACTTCAAATTGTCATTTGGATTATGTCCTCAATCAGATGAAGACATTCATTATATGTCTTGGGTTCCTTATTCCAATGCGTTGGTTCACTAATTTATACTATAATTTGTATAAGACCAAATTTGGCATATGCAATCAGTGCAATTAGTTAGTACATGACAAATCCTGGCAAGGAATATTGAAAAGCAATACAATGGATATTCATATACTTGAACGGCTCAACTAATGCTTGCTTGCATATTGATAGAAATACAGCTGGAATTATTAGGTACGTGGATTCAGATTATGCAGAAGATCTTGATAAAAGGAGATAACTTATAGGGTATGTGTTTGCTCTTGGAGGATGTACTGTTAGCTGGAAAGCTACCTTGTAAAATATTGTAGCTTTGTCTACAATAGAGGTAGGATACATGGCCATTATAGAGGTATATAAAGAGGCTATGTGGTTAAAGGATTTGATTAGTGAAATCAGTGAAGACTTACAGATTTCTACAGAGTGTTATCTTTCTAACTAAGGATCAAATGTTTCATGAGAAAACTAAGCACATTAATGTGAGGTATCATTTTATGCGTAAAGTGATTGCTTGTGGTGATATTGTAGTGAGCAAGGTTGATACCAAGGATAATCCTGCTAATATGATGATAAAACCAATTCCCATTACTAACTTATTATCAATTTAATTTAAGGATTTAAATATATAAGCCACAACTTGTACTATTCCGATAACATTCACACAACGTTTTGAGAGCTTTATATTTTAGTTGGTAGCATTGAGATCTTATTGTAAATACAACTGCTATTGATTATATTGGAGTTTTTCCTCCTCTGCCTGTAGTTTTTTCTCATCTTGGGTTCCATGTAAATCTTTGTGTTCCTAATTTTTATTTTTGTTTATTTCATTATTGTCATAATCGTCGGACCAAATTCATAACATGCTTAAAACACAATGATCTTTTTCATCAAATCACTTTCGGTCATCTAGGATTCCGGCACTACTTTTGACAATTATCTTCTAGCAAAGTAGCATTATTCCAAAAAGATTATAGCAAGTTCATTATAAAACTAGTCAATATAACAAATAAAATTTTAAATTATAGATTATAATGTTTATTATAACTTGTAATGATTGAACAGGCACACGTAATGACTGATTGGCAAAGCAAAGATGGGAGACTGACCAAAACAAGTTGGTCATGCGACACTTAATCCAACGTTAGATTAGCTCATGCACGAGAGACATAAGCGAACTCTATGTAATCCGAAACATTAAACTTCCAAGTAGATTTTGTACCATAGTCATATGAATATTAATTTGTCCTAACAAATAATTTGAAGTACAACCCAGGGGCGGACCCACAGTGGGTCCTAGTGGGTCACATGACCCACCAACTTCCAAAAATTGAATTTTATTTATTTATTTTTCGGCCTTTAGCTATTTTTGCCCTTTGCAACAAAACACCGAAGAAGATTCATAGTGTCAGTGTCCATATTGAAAAATCAAAACCCATCCCTAGTTCCCTTCCCTTGGAAAATCAAAACCCATTCTATTCAATTTTGGCTTTCTTCTTCTTCTTTCTAATGTTGATATTGATTAACGCTATTCCACCGATATAGCCTACTATAAATGTGTTTAGTTGTGTGTATTGTGTATCTATCACGTGCAAAGAAAGTGAGAGAAACTGAGAGTGGAAAGAGAGGGTGAAACTGTGAAGGAAGAAGGATGAGAGTGTGTGTGTGTGTGTGTGTGTGTGTGAGAGAGAGAGTGGTGAGTGGTGTGGATAGACTAGAAAGTCCCGGATGCCACAGTGTGTTTGGAATGAGAAACTTTCATTTGGTCTTTGGGTGAATAAAATAATAAAATATTAAATAGTGGTACATTTCATTTAATTAAATTTTATTTTTCATTTCTAAATTCAACAATGATGATCTGGAGTAATCGGATGGAAATGTTTTGGTTATCCATATATATCAGTGACATTTTTTTAGACATTTTGTTTTTATTTTTCAAACATCCTATTAAACCATTCTATAGCATGTCTGCATATGAATTTTTTTTTTTAATTTTTTTTTACAACTTTTTTGCAATTTTGATTGTGTTAGGGACGGATCGATAGGACTACAAACCAGACTAATATGTAACAAACCGAGCTAACATGTATTTTTTTTTTTTTTTCGAATTTCGTAATTATTAATTGTAACATGCAATAACTTGAAGTCCGATTAATTTTATTAATTTTTTTTTAAAATTGTCATTAATCGATATTGTTTCTTAAGTTTACAAAAATGATAGGGTCTATTTGGAAGGATTTTTCAAAAGCTAAAAAACCTTTTCTGAGATTTTTTTTTTTTTTTGAAAATGTTTGAATAATTTTGTAAAAGTATTTTGCTAACTATAAACAGATTTTAAAAGATAAACCTAAAAATAAAAAACAAAACTAAAAAAAAAAAAAAAAAAAAAAAAAAATTGTCCTGAAAACCATTAAGTGAGCTGGGGAAGGGACTGGGCTACAGCCCAACCCCCTATATCTGCTCTTGGATTGTGCCCCACTAATTCGAAATTTCTGCATCCGCCACTAGTACGACCGGTATAAAATGTGAGAGAAACTGACATTTGAATTCCATGCGAGGAAATTTTAAGTCCTTGTCAACGGTGGTGCCTTTCACACACCGAAGATAGAAAAGCAATATCATAAACCCTTAATTAGCAAAAGTGTAACACTAAAACACAACATATATGTCCAGTTATATGGTACTTTTTTTTAATCCCAGAATATTGTAAGCAAACTCGGGAATCATGTATGCATTCAAGAATAAGTTCTAATTTTATTTTATTTTATTTTCACGTTCAAGAACGAGTTATAATCTCATTCTACACTGGTGACAAAATAAATCCATTAAAATACAGGCTCCATTGCAGGAATATTTTTTTATTCTCGAGGAGAATATTTTGTCTTGATCTTCCCTCTTAAATAACAAGAAGTCAGAAAACTTGTTCTCAAGCTAAAGGCCAAAAAGAGTGAGGTAGTTAAGTAATTAAGTTTCTTGAATCCCTCATATTCCCACATTTCCCATGTTACAACATGCATAATTAATTTTGGTCACCAATTCACTTCTTAAATTTATGGCTCTTATTAAGGTGTTATCTCTAATAGGTGGGACTAGATCTACACTATTCCCTACATTTATTTTTCATGCTATTTATTAATAGTGAGATCTCCTACTTTATTGTATAGTACGTCGCATTAGATAGCTAGTACTTGTTTAACAAGTGATTGTATTTGTAGCACGTCCTTATTTCCTATTCTTATACCAAATGTGTCTTTAAAACACTTGTGTAATTCAGAGCCTAGTTGATGTCGAAATAAAAATCACTTATAAATATCAATCTGCCTTCTAAGATGCCATATAACTATAGGTATAAAGTGGAACAATCAACCCAATTATGAGCCTGAGCTAAAAACACTTCGGCCAGGATATAAGGTTTAGGGTTTAGGATGCACTCTAATATTCGAATTCAATTTTAATTAATTCTAAGTTATTTATTATTTTCCAAAGAAAATAATATTCTACTACTGACTCAGCACAGATTGTACTCCTTGCAGCATAGGACCAGGGAACAGTTTGCTTCTTTTGTGCTTAGGCAAATAGAGACAGCTCCAACTGAGAGCAGGATGGCTTACCTTGTATAGAAAAGTTCAGTTTTAGATCTCTGAATCTCGCAACCCCACATTTTAATTTTCTTCTAATTTTCGTAGAACATTTTTCCACGCACAACTGGCTTCCATATCGTCTCGTTTGGTTACGTGGACGCTACAATATTGGACAGTATTAAAGAATGAAGGAATAGTGCAACGTGAAGCGAGCAATAATAAACTAGTTGATTCAAAGTAACGAATATTGAGATAGGGTTAATGAAAAAGTTGGAAACTTTTTATCAAATTTAACTTATTCATCATCAAAAGCTGCTTAATACAATGCTAGATGATATCTTATTATCTTATATAGGAACTGATGCACAAATAATTAAATAACTTAGATAAGGTAAAAAGTAAAATGAAAGACTTATTTGGGCTAAATAAACAACGCAATAAAAGTTGACAGGAAGTAATAGAAGCTAGGCTATATTCTTGCTCCATAATCCCGTGGCTAATTATGGAGCAACAAAAGCTCCGGATCATTTCAAGCTCACTTTTCCTTATGAATCCAATCAAGGTCTGTAAACTGTGAAGTTGCCATTTCAGTTTCATTTTTCTATAGAGGAATGGAAAATTCATGGATTCACTTCACTTTCTTAGTTTCTGCTGTACTCTTTTTCCATTTTTATACACCAGTTTCCAATGCACAACTAGCACCAGCAGAAAACAGAATCCTTTTTCAAGTTCAACAGTTTCTAGAATTTCCACCAGTTCTTCAAAATTGGAATAATTGGACTAGCTTTTGTTATCTCCCTCACACCCCTTTTCTTGTAATTGTCTGTTCAAACAATCACATTACTGAATTAACCATTGTAGGAAACAAAAGTTCTTCGTCCCAGATTCCAAAACTTTCTCCCGGGAACTTTGCAGTTTCTCAGCAAACTCTTTCAGCTAAATTTTCAATAGACTCATTCTTCACTGTCCTGACAAAGCTTTCAAATCTACAGAAGTTATCTCTAGTGTCATTAGGGTTATGGGGTCCCTTGTCAAATAAAATTAACCGGTTTCGATCACTTTCAGTTTTAAATATTAGCTCTAATTTCATCTATGGTAGCATTACTCCATCAATTGCCACTTTACAAAATCTAAGATGTCTTGTCTTGAGTAATAATTTGCTGAATGGAAGTGTTCCTGATCTCAAAGGATTAAAAGTACTTGAAGAACTGGATTTGAGTAACAATCACCTGGGGCCAGAATTTCCATCCTTAGCCAACAGTCTTATAAGTATCGCCTTAGGGAACAATTCTTTGAGATCTGAAATTCCTCAAGATTTCAATGCGTTTAATAAGCTTCAAGTACTCGATCTTTCTTCATGTAAACTTATTGGACAGATTCCGTCTTTCTTGTTTTCTCTACCATCAATTATGTTTATCAATCTGGCAAAAAATAAGTTCAGTGGAGCACTTTCAACAAATATATCTTGCAATAGGAATCCTACTTTTATAGACATTTCCTATAACCTTTTGATTGGGAACTTACCTTCTTGCCTTGGGTCAAATGCGGAAAAAAAGACGGTCATTAGTACATGGAATTGTCTGTCGAATACAATGACAAAGTATCAGCGCCCTTATACGTTCTGCCATGATGAAACATTAGCTGTTCAGCCACCTGCAAGAAACCGGAAGAGTTCCACCCTGAAGCCTGGCATTTTTCTTGGAATAATTGGGGGCATTATCGCAATCTTAGGTGTATTCGGGTTCTTGCTCCTGGCCTTCTTCAGGAAATTACAGCGAAACAGAGCCAATAATTTCAAATGTGACAGCTTCGTTATCGAGAAAACTTCTGTACGCGGCTCTCCAATTGGAAATGGAAGCAAGTCTCTGGATCCTTTTTTTTCCTTTTCAACTTCTTGAATGCTCTAACCTGATACATATTTAATCAAGTAAATGATTCCAGTAAAAATGCATTTTAGGGCACTTGCCACAGCCAATGCGTTTTACATCACTTGGGTTGCCACCGTATCATGTTTTCACACAGGAGGAAATGGAAGATGCAACAAATAATTTTGATCCATCTAATCTGGTGGGAGGACCCCAGGATCAGGTAAGAAATCCTGTATTTTGTGTGTGTGTGTTTTGATTGATTACGAAAACTTCAAAGTTATTCCGCCATGAATTTTGACAGGTCTATAAAGGTCGGCTTAGAGATGGTTCAGTGGTTCTAGTGAAATGTCTAAAACTAAAACAAAAACATTCACCTCAAGCTCTGCAACAGAAAATGGAAGTAATATCCAAGCTTAGGCATCGACATTTGGTCAGTGTTCTTGGACACTGCATTGTCACATACCAGGACCACCCTAACACAGCTACCACAGTCTTTGTTGTTCTTGAGAACATTGCCAAAGGGTCTTTAAGAGATCTTCTTAGTGGTAAAAGCACTTGCTTCCTTAACTGTCATTTTCTAAAATCGGGTATTCCAGTAGGAATTGAACTTAGGAATTAACAGAGTTAGGCATGTTAGACCAGCCGGGCTTCTCACTTTGTTTCGATAAGCCTCTGATCTTGAAAGACTGGTTCCTGAATCAATAATCGGACATTAACTATTTTTCAATTGGCAGATTGGAGAAAAAGGGAAGTTTTGAAATGGCCACAGAGAATGGCTATTACCATGGGAATTGCAAGGGGCATCCAGTACCTGCACACTGGAGGAGTCCAAGGAAATGACCTGAAAACAGAGAACATACGGTTGGATGAGAGCCTCGCTGCAAAAATAAGCAGCTATAATTTGGCGCTGCTGTCTAAGGTAAAATTAATTTTAAGTTGAAGAATTAAAAGTTACTAATGCTTAAGCAGAGTGATTACGCTGTTTCATATGCTCGAAATTCGCAGGGTGGTACAGAAGGCCCTGAAAATCCAAAGACGGATGATATTTATCGTCTGGGAGTTATTCTGACTGAAGTTATCACTGGTAGACCTATAAATTCACAGAGTGAACTAGACGACATGAAGTTTCAGGTAATGATAACAGTTCACCATGATCTAATGCCGCATACCAACCATACATTTCGTCTATAATTGTTATTGTTTTAGTCTTTCAATTCTCACATAGCTGGAGTTGTTATAGTTCCCTATAATCTAAAATCAATCCAATGGTGTCACAGTTCGAAAGGAGATTATCAGCAACACCAACAGAACTGCGAGGACTAATAGATCCCTCCATACGGGGAACTTTTGCATACGAATCACTAAAAACCGTAGTACAAATCACCATGAACTGCCTTTGTAAAGATTCGAGCAAGCGCCCAACAGTGGAAGATGTTCTTTGGCATATGCAATATTCAGTTCAAGTTCAAGAAGGATGGACCGGCAGTGGAAACCTCAGTGGAAATATTAGTTGAAACCTTGAAAACTCTCAGTAGTTTTTGTTAAATCTGTTTCATATCAATTCCAGTCTCCGTGTATCACATAATTTTTGAATTAGCCTGAAATCAAGATAATTTCCAGTAACTTCGACCTATGAATGCATGCAATTTATGAAACGAACATCATATACATTATACACTATAGAAAACAGAACCTTAAGAAACTGAAACAGAACCAAAGGATAAAACAGACTACAAACCGGATGAAGAAACCGAAATCGTAACTTTCAAACAAAAAAAGGAATGACAACACTAGGAGTGTCTCTTATGCTACTATCAAGAAAAAAAAAAAAAACTGAACTTCAAATGTGTAGTAACTTCAAGCTGAGTCTCGGGTTAAGACTCATCCAGAAGACCAATGAGTTACTGTTTTTGAGATGTAAACATTGCTTCAAATATTCTTGGTATTTTTTTTAATTCTAGAAGCACGCAACTACTGTAAGCTACCAGAAAAATGATTATACAGTCACTAGCACAAAATACAGAACTTCTATGTATATGTATACATTTGATTTTAACTACCACGTACTGCATTATATGCATATTCCTATCATAACATTCAACATTTTGGATGCTGCACATTTATACCAATTGAATGAAAGCTAAGATCTGTTTCCATCTTTCATTCAAGTTTCACATTATCAATATTATGGATCCAATTGTTCGCTCAATTTGCTTGTACAAAAACTGCAGCCTCTCAACATATATATTTCTTTAGATTCTTGAAAGTACAAAAAAATCAACATATATATTTACCCATTAGTCATTAATCAAACAACGTATACCACCCTAGTAAATTCTCCACACATAACACACTAAAACAATGAATACAAATTGTTTATGTGGAATAATTTTTTATTCAAATGAAATAAAAATCAATTGGTGAAAACACTTAAAATAGTTGAGGAAGTCAATTAGAATGGTCTCTCATTTTACCCTTTTATCTGAACTCGACATCCAACAAATATCATACTTTCTTTATATTCACCTAATATGCATCGAATATATCAATTAAAATTATTATAGATACGCATTATGTCACCCCCCCATTTACCTTCTATGTATATTAACAATCATTGAATAAACAATTGAAAGAAAACTCTAAAATTATTCATATTTTGTTCCAAAAGAAAATTTGAATAAATTTAATTTACTATTAAATCAAGTGGAATGAATCTGTCAAATGTACATTGATTATAACTAAATAATTGACAAAATTATTCATGATAATATTGTTCAAATAATTAAATAAATCAAATATATATTGAAAACTGAAAAGATAATCAATTTGTCAAATACAGTTAAATAAATTAAATATATATTGAAAAACGAAAAAGTAAGTTAATGAATATGTCAAATGTATATTCATCAAAACTAAATAGTTCATAAAATAATTAATAATAATATTGCTAAAATAATTCAAATTATTAATAAATTAAATATATATTGAAAAAGAAAAGATCAGGTATTATTGAAATAATTAAATATATATTGAAAAATGAAAAGTAAAGTATTGTTGAAATAATTTATTGACCCAAATCAGCGCTTGAGACATCTAAGAGGTATCATTTATTGATTTTTTATTTGTTGGATTGTTATCGGATTTATGGGGAATATTGTGTGAAATGTAAATTGGGTTATTTGTTTACCATTAATTCGTTTATTAAGTAGCTATCAATTTATTTATTGGGTTATAGGGAAATATCGTAGATCTACAGTAAAGTTAAAGTTCAAACTCAATTGAAAATGTTGCGTGCTCAAAATTATTATAATGTTTTGTTTCTTTAACTTCTGATTAAAATTGTGCTTTAACCAACTTATTAGATGTAATCTTTTTCTGATTAAAATGTGCTTTGAATCTTTAGAACTTCTTGCCCCAGATGTAATAATGTTCAGCCATTACAAATTATGTCCTTGTGCAGTCCCAGATCTAGTATCTAGTTGTGAAGAGGAAGAAATCTGCTGCTTCTCAAAAGATGTCTAATGGGGTAAATGGAACAAATGGACATAATGGAAATGGAGCAAGGGTATAAAAAAGTTGGGTTGTCAATTTGCTCGTGTCTTTGATATTTTTGTGCTGCTGTATCTCTCTGTACTTTAATATTGATGGCGATGATGTTAAGTTGCTTGTACTGGGGAGAGTTTTGAGATGATGCCAGTTTTCCCCCTTTTTCATTTCTGTTGGAACATTTATATATATTTGTTGTTTCTTTGTTATTACATCCATATTTTATCAGTGACTATCCCTGTATGTATATTTCTGTTTGTCATAAATAGAACAAAAAATGACTAATTCAAACAATCCCTCAAATTCAAGCAATTCGTAAAAGTTGTGATTTTGTTGTTCGAATTTCATGATGATAATACCATGGAGCTTAGATATCAATGGTTGTTCGAGAGATTGAATTGGATGCCGTGTTTTAACGATTTTTGCACAGTTAAAGATCGTTTGGTTGATTCTAGATTTAAACTGGGTATTCTTGTTATGAAATTTATGTTGAAGGCAGGGCTATAGTTGGATGTAGTTACTGATTTGCAGTGTGGAGTAAAACATCTAGATTTTTATTTGTAAACCTTGTTTGGTAGATTTTCATTAAAAGCTATTCAGTGATTGTTTATCATTTGAGCTGTCTTTGACAGGCACTTACCTCTTCTTTGTAGTGTAGGTAAGTCATGGTTAAGCACAACACCCCTCTCAAACTCACTAAAAATAAATGAATAGTAACATTGCTTGATTGCTCATCATAAGTTTCTCTCTTTCTGTTATCAGCCTGCAGGGGAGAATTATGCTCATCCAAATATATGTTTCTTCCACGTGTTTTTCAACGTCATTTATTATCTTCTTTTGTGATGTTATTTCTATATGCAAATTTTACTAGTGGATAACATTAAATTCTTTCATTTGGCAGGCTGCAGCTTTGGCATTTTACATACTTTCAGCTCTACTTTTTGATAGCTTTGTCATTATTTTTGTTTTTACCGTGCTTCTAGCTGCTCTTGATTTTTGGGTAGTCAAGAATGTGAGTGGACACATCTTGACAGGATTACGATGGTGAAATGAAATAAACAAAGAGGGTGAGAGTGTGTGGAAATTTGAATGTCTTGATGAGGAGGTGGGTAATCATGTTTCCCACAACCTTAGTTTGCGTATTTAATTTTGGTGATGCCTTCTATATATTTGAATGTTGTAGATATTTTCAGTCTCTGCATCATGAATTTAGATGTTGCTTATTTGACTTGTTCTGACTTATATTTTACCCAATTTCCTGCTCTCCCCTGCTCAGTCATTGGCTTGGATTAATCAGAAGGATTCTTGGCTGTTCTAATAAGATATCTTCTGATTTACAGGTCCTTGGTATCGTCAAGAAGGGAAGAAGGGAGCAGGGTAAAAAAATGGTTGGACAGCAACAATAAGAATAGTAGTTATGGGAGGGCAGTTTTAATGGATAAGCAAGTGAATAATATAGCTAAAGATTGTGGCTCTTTTGCCTGTATAACTTCATCAGATCCGCATGAGGATGTATATCTCTTCCATTAGTTCATGATATTGCAGCCATCATTCGGTCACATTGTCCAATGTGTACGGTTTTTATTTTAAATTTAAAATCAACCATACTTAGTGAATGGTTTTTATTTATATTTTGATGATATGTATTGGATTCAATGTTACAGTGATTAACATTACATATTTTAATTAATATATTGCCTTTTTGTATCTTTATATTATTTTGATTATCATTAAAAATTTTACTATGTAAAAATAATTTAATTTCTTTAATAATAGTTTGCAAACATGCTTTCCCTACGAAAAATTATTTGTAGGAAAACAGATTTAGCTTACAAAATAGTTTATACCATATTGCTACAAATTTCTAGTTGTTGGGAAAATGTGGATGTTTTAGCCTACAATGTAATTTGTAGGGACAAGCGAAATCACTTTGTGGGCAAAAGTAACTTTAGCAGACAAATTATTTTGTAGGGAGAAAACTTACACGACGAATCGTATTCGTCTTCAAAGGGTTTGTAGGGAAAAGCTTTAGTCCACAAATTTCAAAAATTTGTCTTCTTATACCTTTCCCCTCGATGTTTGCCCTACAAACGTGCTTACAAAAATTTTTTGTTTGCAAAGGTTTTTCCCCACAAATTTTTGTTCGCAAAGGTTTTTCCCGACAAATAAAATTTGTAGGGAAAAGGTAAAATTCTTGTAGTGGCAGTAAGGCTCATCTGGTCTCTTCCGTCTACCTATGAACATATGAAGTCAATCTTGATGTATAGGAAAGAAACTTTGAGCTTCGCAGAAGTAACAAACAACTTGATCTTAGAAGAAAGAAGATTAGGGGACAAAATATTCCATCTGACAATGCGACGCTTGTGACTAAAAAGGGAAAGAAGGGCAACTCCGTGAAGAAGAAATAACTTGTTGGAACTATGGTCAGACTGGCCACGTGACGAGAAATTGTCCAAAAGGTGGAACAGGGTCGACTAACTGCTTGGGGTCAAACAATGCATCTCTCTTAGTAGAGGAGGATATAGATGTGGTGCTGTAAAGTAAGATGAAAACATCCTCAAGACATGTAGCCAATTGCCATGATAGAGGATGTGTTCTTACTGGCGCGGGTCAGCATATCTGCACATAGCATTGATTGACATTTGATGAAAGGTGTGTAGGTATGTGGTGGTGTTGTAATGTCGATGGCTGATGAGCTCTCTGGGAAAGTCAATGGGAGAGTTGCATTATAACTATTAGCAGGGTTGTTTAGACATGTAGCTGACAAAATGCTCGGAGTTCGCGAATAATTTTGAGTGGTTTATACTCATATGGTGGAGTGTGGGACCGTTAAAGTATGTAAAAGGCTTACCTATATTTTTCAAGTATTACGATTAAAAGTTGTAGAAGAGATGACAAGATTTTGACTCGTTTTCGGCAAGGTGGAGATTTTTGGGTAATAGCCCCAAAAGTCAAAAGCTAGAGGATTTTTATTGCAAATAATAAAATGTAGTTATTATATTGAAGACTTCTAATTAAAGTTGAGAGTAGAATTCTTGCAGAATTTAGTCTCCAATTTATAGCCGATTTTGGAGTCTTGCACATGAATGAATCATTGTTTTGTTAAAGGAATTTTGTTTGCATTTAAATTAAACTCTATTACTTGGTTATTAATCCTATGAATAGTGGATACATTTCATTATTTTGGGTGTGGCCAGAAAGTTGATCTGAGAGAAAAATATTGTGAGTCTTTCATCTTGAGACTTTTCATACAAAGAGTAGAAAAATAGGTGTGGCAAAGTCCGGGTTTATTTTTCTTTGTAATGCTTGGGAATTGGGTTGGTGAGTGAAATTTTATATGATTGTAACAATTTTTCATATAGTAAAAAGCTTTGACGGTCTTTATAATTTTTGCGTTATATTCTTTATTTTTTCATGTTTACTATTATTATCTTGAACAATAAAAAATTCTATGGGTAAATAGAAATAAAGGGAATTGACGTAAAATTCCCAACAAGTGACATGTAGATTTCCATCTCGAAAATGTTAACGGAGGAAATAATATCAAGTTCTTTTGTTGGAAAATCAATGGTTGATAAAGCTTGTTGTACATCCGATCTCATCCTTCATGGATTGTTGAGGAAAATATAGATGAAAATTCTGTCCAGAATTCCCTCCTGAGCCATGATTTTCTTGAACATTACCGCCTGAATTTCCAAGGAAAGATGTAATTGCTGCAGCTAATGCTGATTGAAATGTTGGATCACGGGCAATTGCCTTAGTTGCAGCAGCAATTTTATCTGTCACATGCACATGCATATTCTGTACTTCTGGAGAAGTTTGGACATTACTATGGATATAAGGTTGAGAATTATAAGATGCTCCCATATGGTTTCTGCTGTTGAACAATGCCCCTGATCGGGTATGAAATTCGTTATTCAAGGATGCTTTTAGGGTGTGGGAGTTGAAGGACGAAAATGATGGCGTTGATGAAAAGTTGAGACATGTGGACGTGGAGGGCCTATCAGAAAATAAGCTTGAAGATAATTTATTGTGAGAGGAAATATTAGGTGTGGTAAGGTCAAGAACAACTGTAGGGTGTGACTGGGAAGACGAGATGGAAGGTCGAGGAAAATAGGAAGGCTGGGATGTGGTTAAGTTATTAGTGGAATTGAAGTTCAATCCATGGAGATTAGTACTAGTGGAGGAGGTGGCTGAGAATCCAAGGCCTTGTTGCGAGATGGAGGAGCCGGACTTTAGCATGGCAGCAGCTGCAGAGGTTGCAGAAGCCATGGCCTTAGCTGATACTGAAAGTGGATGGTTGTGTGTTCCTTCATAGGTAGTGATCAAAACCGACATGTCTTCTGCGCATCTTTGCACCTAAAAAAAGAGAGAGCACTTATGATATTAGAACAGTAGTTTTGCTACTTTACATGTAGTTTGACAGATACTTTGATTGATGAAAAAAAGAGAAAAAGTAATGACAGAAATTGTTTTCAATATAACTTTTTTATTTGGTGGAGGGAAAAAAGCGTGGTATGCTTAAGATTTTGACAAATGCATATATATATAATCTACCTGTTTCCGTACTGGGCAAGACGATGATACTGTGCAGCGATAGTATGCCCGAGGGCAAGGATTCGCTTTTGCTATTTTTTGTCCATATTTTCTCCATTGGCATCCATCATTTATCTGCATAATGGAGTTCATAAATTCAGAATAGAAACAATATGATAAACTTAACTTTGTTGGCTCGAATATCAATAAGTATGTAAAGGCTTGAGGTAAAATCACGGTTAATATATATAAGGGTATTTTGATACGCTGAAACGACATGATTAAGAAAGAAAAGCGTGCGACAAAAATTTTCATAGATCAACTTTAGATGACTAACCGTTTGGGTGTCGCATGTGGCTCTTATAGAAACCCTAGGCTTCTTCAATGGGTTCTGCTGTAGAATTTCATCATCTCCACTTCTTTTTGTCTTTAGGCTTTTACTGGGTGTCCATGTACCATTTTGTTCATCTTCCTTGGAATCATCCAAACGATTCTCTGTACTTGGATTCTTCATGACATCAGAAGAACCTAAATGAAATTTGCAGTCCAACCCTAGTTCAAGTCCATCAAATTTATAGTGCTCCTCATGATTCTTCTCGATGTTATTCCTCCTCTCCTCCCTTTTTTCATCAACTGATGAAAATCTCCCGAGGCTAAGAGAAACGAGCTTGGATTCTTCTACCACTGGCAGATCCGGAAGTGATGCCCCCTGAAAAAATTCCGTTGGTGTTGGCGTATTCTTTTGTACTGTGGGCTCATCATCTTGTGGAGCAATACTATGGAAATGCTTTTTCAGAGAATGGTAATCTTTCAAGATTTGAGATAAAGTCAGTTTTAGTCTTTCATTGTCTTCTCTAACTGCATCCATTTTGGCTTTAGCTGATTCTAGATGATCCTCCTGCTGCCAAAAAACAAAAAAAGTGCGTGAATTTAACCAGTTATGTGCATAACAGAAGTTTAAGAAAACAATATTCTCACAAATTGAAAAGAAAATAACTAGGACAAGATATACACATGAATTGATTGAACTATTGCTTAAATATTTCTGCTCATCAGCATTTCGTTACTAGCAGCACTTATATCAAAGACCCTACTGAGAAAGTTCAACTAAAATAAAATAAAATCATCCCCAAAAATTTAAGGAAAAAAATTAAACAAAATAAGCACAATTTTTTGAGAAAGTAAAATTTTAATCCATTGATACCTCTAAACAATAAAACTCTGCCAAAACTTTTTTATGCATGGAAAACTTTGAGATGAAAAAGGTCAAAGTCAACATTAGGCCCTCTCAACCTATCCTTGAGTTTTAAAATGGTCTTCTATATATGATATGAAACCTGGCTCCTTACAAACTAATAAGAGATACTATAATTGCAAGCATTCTAAGAGGATGATTAAAAAAAATATATTTCAAATTGGTTATTTTGGATCTTTAATTACATTTTTCTTTTTGAACTAACAATAATAATAAGCTCCATACTGTTTAATAATATGACTTGAATATATCTACAAATAAGCAACAAAAATTATGGCTATAGGACCAAGTATTTGTGACTACTTCTACTAGATTTTGTGTTTTATGTGTGTGTACATATGTATTGACTTGTGATGTTCATATTTGTTATACACGACTTGACTAGATCTAGAAAATCAATAATCACGCAGAGAAATAGTGTTTAACAGATATACAGGGGTTGATATACAGATCAGATAAAGGTGGAGATCATAATTAGTACATATTAGTGTTGAAGTATTAAGAAACAATTATACAGTTTAATCAATGGGTTGATCCTTTTAAATTCATGAAATCTGAAAATAAATTACATTTATATTTACCTTCTTGTCACTTCCAAGATCATCTCCATTAGGCAAAGAAACATATGAACTGCTATCTTCCTCAGCATTTCTCACACCTACAACCTGAAATAAGATAATAATCATCTATTCATGAGGAAACAAAAATGGGAGCATAAATTACAACCTTATAGTTAATGGTTGATTATAAAAATAATTAATTTTATAATCTAAAATTATATATTGGATGAAAATCCCATTTATTGAGCAGTGTTTTGGTGATTAACTAATACTAAACGCAACGCTCTCAAAACCAGAAGCCTTTCAACAAATTCTCAGGCACAATTCTCCGCTTAACCACAACAAGCTAGCAAAACGTTAAGATGGGACTGCGATGGACAGAACAAGAAACTCAAACCAAAAAAAGAAAAAGAACCTAACTCACCTTCTTCCTTGCTATTAGCGTTCCTGCAGCATCACGAGTACAAAACGACATAGTTTTACTTTCTTCTATCTATAATCTTATACGAATTAGCCTTCGCTATTAATCCTTTGTAAGATCTTGATATTGAAAAAAATTTCTATATCTGTATGTATGTAAAGTACAACCATGTCTTTTATAACCACCATTATTTGACTTCTGACAAAAAAAATTAATATGAAGTCTAGCTTACCTTTGCATGTCACGTCCAAAAACGAAAATGTCAACCGTCAAAACCCCAATATACAATCCAAAAGGTTGTCAACTTAAAATTGAATAGTACTTTTTCTCATTAATTATTTATTGTATATAATTAATTATTAAACTAGGTACGAAAAATTCATGTTCACCGTTTAAAGACAGATAGAAGAGATTAAAATAAGTAACGTTTTTCAGCCAAATTAACGGTATAAGACCACCGGCTATCAGGTCAAAATTCATTAATTAGAAGCTAATTTTTTTTTTGACTAAATGGGTAACTGATAATGCCTCAAATTAATCTCTACGGATAATAGCTTTTGATTTATATATAGTTGAACTACCCTTGAAAGTAGATGAATCTTTTGGTGTTGAAATGGTAGAGATGCGGGACTCAATATCATGCTAAAGAGCATTGAAGTTCTATCATCTTCAAGCATAATATTGAGGATGCTCTCAATCTGAGACTAAATAATTCAATAAGAGATATTTAGATTCAATCCAACCTCTTGGTATTTGACATTAGTTCAGCTAATTAATGTCATGAAATCTTCGTGATTAGCCCCGTTTGGCCCCCATTAATTTTTATTACATTACATTTCATTTTTCTCTATCCTATTTTCAACTACACAATCTTCCATAAAATAATATTATACGTAAATCGAAAAAATTTCCTTATTTTTCAACCACTCATTTTTCAAAAAAAATCTATTCTACGCATTTTCATTTCCACAAAATAGGGGCCAAACAGGAGTGACTTTGTCTACCATTTTGACATATAAGAGTCAAAATTAACCCACGAGTTTTATTTTATTTTATTGTTACTTTTATATGATCAAAGAGAAATGCAGTTTTTTCTTTTTTTTTTTTTTTTTTATTCTTCATAAAATCAACCAAAAGAAGAGAAGGAAGCAGTCAATATTGTTGTCAATTAGACCAGAAATTGTTCCTGGATTTTGCTATGTCAACAAAGTATTTTTAGAAGCCTCCACTGTCCATATTTCAGAAGAAATTCTAGGGATTAATTTTTTTATTGCAAGTGGATTGAGTGACCAGGTGAAGAAAGTTGAATGTCTAAGTCATTTGAAATTGTCAACTTATGAAAAAGAAAAATTCTCAGGTTTTCGTTGAAGATATAATTTTCAAAGCATAAGATGATTTTCGACAGGTAAAAAGATTATTCCCTTTGTAATCGTATAATGGAAGTCTAATGATATCTTCCTAGCTTAAGCCTTGCGTACGTTCAAGTTCAAGATTTTAAACTAGGAACTTCCATAATAGTTTGATTCCTTGCGTACTTTCAAGTTCAGATTTTAAACTAGGAATTTCTATAATAGTATGAAATCTTTCTTGGATAAAAGAAAGTACAAAATCTTTCTTTCTGAGGTTATTCATCAGTATAGCACTATAAAAGTGGTCTCTCTTTTTATTTATATATAAAACAATTAAACAGATTTTATTATTTGTTTCATTAATCTTAAGTTCATTAGTTTCATGCTGTTTAAAAATAAGGTATCTTGTCCATCCTATATGCGACAACTTAAGATTAAATTCGTTAAGAACGTATCTTTGATCACTTTAACAAGCACATTTAGCTATTGAAGAATATACCAAATTATGTATGGATAAAGGACCAATCACTAATATTGTAAGTGAGAGAAGAACACGACTTAATATACGTCTTATATTTCTTTTGACTTTAATGTCTTGTGTGGTACAATAAATTATAAAATACAAAAAGAAACTAAAGTTTAATTTATTATATTGATTTTACATACAATATTGGGCTTATTATCATTTTCCACCAGTGACAAAGGAGGATCATTGGTGACATCTCATAAATCTTTTGCAGTGATCTTATTTTACCAAACATGATTTTCAAAATTACCTTTAGATTGGTGGCCCCTATGAGAGTGGTGGATTCCTATTCATTGTGCTGTGGTCTGTTACATGGCTTCACTATTAAGATTTGGGGTCCACTTTCATAAGGTTAACCTTAGTAAGAGGAGTAGCCCAATATCTTTTTATGTTGGTCAATATTTCGGTATTTAATCGATGTTGGATTTATTCCCTTAACATGCCCTGCAAGATGGTGGCTCTTTTTGAACAGACCAATCTTGAAATTCGTGTGCTTATTTTTGAGACTTAATCGGATCGAATAGCTCGTTGGAGCTTACTGGGCTCTGATACCATATTAAGATTTAGGGTCCATCTTCATAAGGTTAACCTTAGTAAGAGGAGTAGCCCAATTTCTTTTTATGTTGGTCAATATTTCGGTATTTAACTGATGTGGGATTTATTCCCTTAACATTCACTTGCACCATTTTCACTTCTGATTGATCTATTCATCCTAACACTAATATTCTAAAAAGTAAATTTAAACTTACTGAAAAAATTAAGCATAATAGCACATTCACTAACCTCCCGCGAATTAAGTAATTATGAAAAGTCCAGGGCTGAAAGTACACTTATTAAGTTTTTGAAGACCATATGTTATAAAAATTACCTTATACAATTTTATAGTCTAGGATACTGGTCTCTGACTTCAAAAGAAAACATTGCTACTGTCACCCCCTTTTACTTTCACAATTTTCATAGTTTTCAATTACTGCTCTTAATTAAATTCAGATACAACCTGACTAGAAAGACATAGGATTTTATAGTTTTTTTTTTTTTTTTTTCCTTTTGCTTGGCCTTTTTTATCTTCATGGTTTGCATTCGATCTAGATTCGGCTTTCGACCACCTTGTTCAAAAGTTTAAAAAGTTTCAACATGATAATAGAGCACAAAAAAGTTACTTTCAAATTTTTACAGCGTCTGATTATGAAAAAATCGTAATTAATTTAAGCCTTCGATGAGAAAATAAATTTGACCCACGCAATTAGAGATATGAATCCAGATTAAAAATAAATAAATAAAATTATCTATTTTGTTTAGCTTCAACTTATATATTATCCATATTGTATTAGAGCAAACAAAAATTTTGTATTCAAATTACTTACAAAAATATAAAATGAATTAACATTGTATCATAGGTAAAAAAAAAAATGTATTCTAATCTAATTGTCATACCTTTGTTGAAAGTTAAATTAAGTGAGATTGCTTGTTAGCAGTCATATATATCCATGTGTAAGGGATGAGACTTTATCCCCATTTGTTGCACCTCCTAAGCATTGTCTTGCTCACATTCATATGTTTTTGTTGAAACTATCATTACTCAAATCTATATAAAATCTAAACCCATAAATTAATAAAAATATGGTGTGACAGCTAAATCTTAACAGTATACTTGCATTTGAATAGATACAAATTCAATACTTTGACTGGAAACCCACAAAATATCTAATCACTTGCAGAATCTACTGAGATTCTTCAATAAACTAAATCAAATGGCTGTTATTAAATTGAAACAGGTCAATAGTTACTTATAAAACAACAGGAACATATTGACCTCAGCATGTAATTTATAAACCTAACGATGACTTTTATGATCGTGATTGGCTTATTTTTATTATGTGTCCTAAATTTGTTGCGTAAGTTTAGTTGATTACGTATACATTAATATTCAACGAGTCTACTATTATCCTCATGAACAGTATGTATAAGCTAGGTAGTCCTACCAGCTTTTTTTCTCTCTGGAAGTCAGTGAATCCAATACAAGTTAATTAAGCCAAAACATGCCATCTATGTATCCAGAAGCAATAAAAAGAAAATAGAAAGTGCTTGTTCATGTCTTGACAGGCATCAATTATCATAAATCAAATGTCTCAATGTTACACAGCACTAAAAGATTAATTATTTTCGAAGTAATTTTCAGATTTTATATCTATTAATGTGTTGAACTTTCAGTCTACACATCGACTTTCAAATTAAGATCGAATAGGAAAGTTCGCAAGGGGATTGTAGGCCCCATTGCTTGGTGATTATGGGGTGGTAGCGTCCATGAATTTAGATTGTTACATGTTGTATATGTGGTTCATATAGAATAGAATATATATTTACTAGATCAAATTGGTCAATGCCTGGGCGGAGCGAAGCTGAGTGGAATGAGAAAATCGGAGTGCACCGAATGGAACGGAGTGGGCCCTAAAGTTTTGTATGTGCTTGGGCTAGGGTTAATATACATACTGATGATGTAATCCTATTAATCACATTGAATAAAAATATGTCTGCTTTGTTCCTTGTGGACGAAGGCACATCACTGAACCACGTTAAATACTTGTGTTGAGCTCTCTCTTTCACTTATTTATTATTACGTATAAAATCCAATATCTTATTATTCACACGACTTGCAAAAGATTTATTGGTGTGCCATTTTTAGAGGGAATAAATTACCATAATGAAAACCTATAGCTCTTTTCTTGATGGTGTTTACGAACCTTCATCGTTTTTTTCTGATTGTTTTTCTGTTTATAGCCATTATCGTATTATGAATTATATCTTAATTATATAGAGGACTTTCATACACAATTAATATGGCCAAGCTGTACTAATATATATAATAATATAAGATATGCAGAATTTGTATCAACATGTTGGACAGTGTACATATAATAAAATCTGGCATAAAATGAAGTCTTCTCTAATCATAATTATATCAATAAATTAATTTAATTTACAAGTTATTTAAGTCGACAAGAAAACCTAAATAATTATTTCTAACAATCTTCTTATAAAGGCTAACCTATCCTAATTAAAACCTAATATCTAATAGTAGTTAATGACAACGTTGAGGATGGTCAATTAGTTATATCAGTTTCTAATTTTCAATCACCAAAGTATAGCCATTAGAGAGTTTCAATGGGTCCTTCGAAGAGAAATAGTTAATTATTCAAAGAGGATCATCAAAATATACAAAGAGCACGAAAACTAAGAGTAGATTTTGATACTATACAATCAGTATGGAAGGGATTGACTGAATTCAATAAAAAAAAATGAGGTTTCTTGATCCTGATCAACTATGATTGAAGTTTCAAAAACGGCGTTTCCATGAGGCCAAACCCTGTCAAGTAAATAAACATGAGATATTCAGATGTGAACAAAATGTCCCACAAATATAGATCTCAAGATATATAGTGTAAACTTTTGAGAAAAATCTCATTTGATCGTTACTCTTCCACTATTATATGGGCTAACTTGGTCCAGCCCATGATAAAGATTGGTCCAAGCCAATATATCATTTAATTAGGTCAAACATATACATATATATATATATATATATATATATATATATATATTTCAAAGGTCAAAAAAGGGTGGCTGCTGGGTTTATATATATATATATATATATATATATATATATATATATATATATATATACACACACAAAACACCAGCGAGAAGAGAGTGACTGGAAGAAAAGAAAACAAACGCGGTTGCTGTGGAAGAAAGTTGGGATTACGAGAAAAAGTATTTCTTTCAATTTGGGGTGTGATTCACACAAATTATTTTTTTTCTCTACATAATACAAATTCAAATTTTCTATAAGTTGTATTTTGGGTACTTCATAGATATAGTATTCAAAGTGGATTCTCTTTAATCAAATTGTTGATTTGTAGGGAGATTATTTATTGTCTTAGAGATTAAATATTGTTGTATTCCAATTTGTGGAGAATTTAAATTTTGGGATATAAACTTGAATATTGTAATCTATATTAATTATTATAGTGGATTTTTGGCCGTAGTTGCCCCGTGGTTTTTTCCTCTATACTGGAGGATTTTTTCCACGTAAAAAAATTGATGCGTTTTCTTATTTTTTTTCTCGGATTATTTATTTGCATTGTTAATGGTTCTAGTTGATTGTTTGGATTAATAAATTTATTCTTGCAATAATTGAAATTTCCCAACAAAGTGGTGTCAGAGTTCAGGTTGTGTGGGTGTAGTTTTATTGTGGAATAAATGGAGAATACTTCGGGCACTATGATTAAATTTTCGACTTCAAATTATTCTATTTGGAAGCCTATGATAGATAATATCTTGTATTGTAAGGATTTACATGAAGCTATTAAAGGTGATAATGCTAAGCCAAGCAATGTGAGTGACGGTGACTGGAAGAATATGAACAAGAAAGTCATTGGATATGATAGGTGCAATGTTTGCACTTATTTAGACCACATTATTAAATTTTTTATGTTGTTAAATTACTGAATTTTATTTAATTTGGATTTAATTTTTGTTAGTTTCAGTGTTTGACCCGTTTTGAAGCAATTGTAAAAGAAAATGATCAATTGGGTATTAAATCGAAGTTTACGGACCAAAGCTCACTTGAATAATAGTTTGGAGGATCAAAATTGAGGAAACAATGAAGAAAATGACTAAATTTGCATTAATTGTAAAGAAGTGGGTCCTTGGAAGAAAAATTGCAACTAAATTGGGCCTCAACATGGTGGTCTAGGTTACATATGTATGATATATATACATACACACAGAAGGAAGAAAGGAGGCAGCTGGGAGTTTCTTGAAAAAAAAATTTAGGCGGCTTTTTGCTTGAAATTGGAGAAAATCATAGAAAAGTGGGCACTTAGAAGAATTTGGTGGCTGCAAGTGTGTTGGCAGAAGACAAAACCTTCAAGGACTTGTATTGGAGCCAATTTTGGGGATTTTAATTTCACAAAGGGGGACCGAAACCATTGAAAGGGGCAGTCAAGATTACGTGAAGGAAAGAGAGGAGAATTGGAGAATAAAATGACGCGGGGTAGAATATTGATTATCCTATTGACTTATTGTAGCAGATAATTCGCAAGAAAAAAACGAAAGAAAAATGCCCAAAAACCAGAGAGAATACTCTGAAATCAACTCAATATTATTAATAATGTAGAATGATCAAAATTAACCCACAAGCCGGGTTATATAGCTGCAAAATACGAAATTATAGGAAAATTACCAAAAATGGCAAAATTTCGAAATTACACCAGAATAAAATATTAAGTAAGAGAAGTAAGTTACCAAAAATTTGGCTCAATTCGAATTTTCTAACATATGGAAAAAGGGAAATGAAAAATTACCATAAATAGCAAAAAATAACTAAAAATTAAATTTTGGAAAGGAAAACAGCTGATTTTGGGCTTGAAATTGACGCCGCGCGCTGAAAAGAGTTTTTCGGATTGGGGTCATAATAGTGATTCTGATAATCGTAGCCAAAGTTATAGCCAAATTACCAAAGATGTGTCAAATTCTCCCAATAAAGGAAATAATTGCGATTCACTTCCCATCTTTACACCGATCCGCCATCTCATGGTATTTCAGCGCCATCATCGTGTTATCTGATAAATCAGCATCACTCGACTCAGATCCTCCTGCATTAGTCGTCCCGGGTTGGAAAGAACTCGCCCTTGAGTTCACAATAGTTTCATCGGACTCCATAAAACAAGGGCTTAGGTGTTTTACATTGAAGACATCAGAGGTCTTCAAAAGGCTAGGAAGGCGCAACATGTAAGCATTATCATTGATCTTCTACAGCACTTCACAAGGTCTAATCTTCCGCTCCTTGAGCTTATTGTACTTCCTAGCTGGAAAACGATCACGAGTTAATACTGCCCAAACAAAATCACCAACATCAAACAACACCTAGCGCCGATGACTATCTGCCTGAGCCTTGTACTTAGTATTACTATCCTGTATGGACAGCTTCACCTGCTTCTGGATACCCCGAAGATGCTCAGTCATCTCATCAGCTTTGTTATTGAAGCAACCCACACGTGGAATTGGAGCCAGATCAAGTACCCGGATGGGTTCCGACCATAGACAATTTCAAAAGGACTCAATCTGGTGGTTCTATTCCTCGATCGGTTATAAACAAACTCTGCTTGAGGTAATGCCAAATCCCACTGCTTCGGTTTAGTCCCTGCCAAGCTTCTCAAAAGATTTCCTAAACTCCAATTCACCACCTCGGTCTAATCATCTGTCTGGGGATGGTATGCGCTGCTAAAATTCAACTTCGTTCCAAGTTTCTCCCACAAACTCCTTCAGAAATGACCCATAAACTTAGTGTCACGGTCAGAAGTAATTGACTGTGGAACACCATGTAAATGCACAATCTCTCTGAAATAAAAATGAGCAATTCGAGTAGCATCCATTGTCTTCTGACAAACCACAAAATAAGCCATCTTTGAAAATCTGTCAACCACAACAAGAATGAAATCCATCGCCCGCTGTGTACGAGGTAAGCCCAAGACAAAATCCATGCTGACATCAAACCAAAGAGCTTCAGGTACAGGTAACGACGTGTACAATCCAGCATTAGTAAGAGCTCCTTTAGACCGCTAACATACATAACACCACTCCACATAATGAGCCACATCACTGCTCAACTTGGGCCAGTAATAATCAGAAGAGACCAATGCCAATATCTTGTCTCGCCCAAAATGTCCTTCGTTATGAAGTTCACTAATAATCTGTTGCCTCAGTGAATAATCTGAAATGCATAACTACAATCCATAAAACAGGTAACCATTATGTAAAACAAAATCATGTTGGTGATTATCAGTTACCTCCCGAATTATCTTCCCAAATGAAGGATCTGCAGCATACATATCAGGAAATACCTCAAATCTGACAATCTTGGTGCTCATGGTGGTGAGGAGTAATGTGCGACGGCTCAATGCATCTACTACTAGATTCAAACTCCCTGCTTGATGCCTTAGTGTGAAAGTAAACTCCTGCAAGCACGCCACCCACTTTGCATGTCACCTACTCAGTTTGTGTTGACCATTGATGTACTACAAGGCCTCATGATCAGTAACAAGGATGAACTCCCTCTGTACCAGGTAATAACGCCAATGCTTCAGAGTCTGAACTATGGCATAGAACTCCAGGTCATAAGTGGAATAATTTTTCTTCGATCCCGATAGCTTCTCACTGAAAAAGGCTACTCGACGCCCCTCCTGACTCAGAACACCACCAATACCAACTCCAGACGCATCACAATTTACCTCGAACACCTTCTCAAAGTTCGGAAGTGCCAAGACAGGGGCCTCCATTATCTTCTGCTTAATCAACTGAAAGCTAGCCCCTGCCTCCTCGGTCCATTGAAAATCACGCCCTTTAAGGCACTCTGTGATAGGAGCAATCAAGGTACTGAAGTTTCTGATGAACCAACGATAGAAGGATGCCAATCCATGGAAACTCCTGACATCGTGCAAAGTTTTTGGCTTGGGCCAATTCAAAACTGCCTCAATTTTGGATTGATCTGCATGAACACCATCAGTGGACACAACAAAACCCCAAAAAGTTATAGAAGTTGTGAAGAAAGAACACTTATTCTGATTGATGAATAAGCGCTCCGTCCTCATTACATCAAAGACAGCACGAAGATGATTAAAATGTGACTCCCATGTTAAACTATAAATAAGTATGTTGTTAAAATAGACTACCAGAAACTTCCCCATGAAAGGTCCTAAAACCTGATGCATAAGCCTCATAAAAGTGCTGGGTGCGTTGGATATTCCAAAGGGCATGACCATCCACTCGTACAATCCATGCTGTGTCTTGAACGCGGTTTTCTACTCATCTCCAGGCCTGATTCTGATATGGTGGTATCCGCTTTTAAGGTCAATTTTTGAGAAGACCTTAAAATCGGACAATTGATCTAACATGTCATCCAGGCGGGAAATTGAAAACCTGTACTTCACTGTAATCCTGTTAATTGCCCTGCTGTCAACACACATCCGCCATGACCCATCTTTCTTCGGCACCAGTAGAGCAAAAACTGCACAAGAACTCATACTCTCATGAATGTAGCCCCTTTCCAACAATTCTACCACTTGTTGCTGCAACTCTTCAGCTTCCTTGGGACTGAGGCGATATGCTGGTCGGTTTGGTAGGCTCAACCCCGGAATAAGGTCGATCTGATATTGAATATCCCTCATAGGTGATAATCCTGGAAGAAGATCCTCCGGCATCAAGTCAGAAAACTCCATCAATAGCTACTGGTAATTCCGAATCCATATTCGCTGCACTAATTTCACGAGGCATTAAAGCATAAACTATTTTTTCACGTCCAACATCAACCAAGAATCTGGACATAGAAAGTAGATTGGTGTTATTAACTACCGGGGCAGGGATGTTTTCTTCCCTGCGAGGTGCCAAAATAATTTTCTTCCCTTTGATGCTAAAAGAATAAGTATTCTTCCACACATCATAGATAACGCTGCGATCATACTGCCAAGGTCATCCCAACAAAACATGACACGCATCCATTGATACCACATCACACCAGGCATTATCAAAATATTTTTTTCTAATCAAAAAAGACACTACGCACCTTTTTTCTACCATTACCTCACTGCCTTTATTCAGCCAAGACAATTTGTATGGTTTAGGATGACGATCCATCTTCAGTTGCAGCTTCTAGATAGCCTCCTATCCTTCTCAATTAGAAGATTTTTATTCTTCTGACCAGTAGGCTTCTTGCAATCAGACGCCCTATGCCCCTGTTCACCACACCTGAAACACTTAATACTTGAACTGGAATTGTCCCGATGTGGCTGATAAGCAAGACGAGATTCTTGAGGGTGAACTGGCTGACTACCTTCACCTCTGACCATTGGCTTCCTACTCTGTTGTTTCTCCACTGCAAGTGCTCGCTGATATGCCTCAAAAACCATCCACAATGAATGAAGGCTGAGAACATCCTATAGAGGCTACTTTAATCCTCCCAAATACCGTGCTACCATCTGCTCCTCCTTCTCAGATAAATCATTCCAAGCCACCAGCTGATAGAATTCCTCAGTATAATCATTGACTAATCTTGCGCTTTGCCTCAGTGAATGGAGCCTCTGAAACAAGGTTTGAGTATAGCCGAAAAAGAGGAAGTGCCATTTCATCTTCTTCTTCATCTTCTCCCAGTCAGTAATTTTGGATTTTCCCTGTCGCTCCCGTGAACGCTTCAACTGTTCCCACCATGCAGATGCTCTACCTTTGAGTTTAATGGTGACCAGTTTCACTTTGACACAATCTGGAACCTCCTTATATTCAAAAATCCTCTCCACTTCATTCAGCCAATCAATAAATCCTTCAGCCTGCAACGTACCAGAAAACTCGGGCGGATTCACTCTGAAACCGAGATCCACATGACGATCCTGGTATCCACATGCTCCCAAACTCGAGCACGATGGTGGTATGGGCTTTCGAAACTGGTATCGGAATCGTAACCCTCCACATCATGATTACCGAACTCCTGCTTCGCCAAACGTTGGGTTAACTCCGCAACTTATCTCTGCAAATCTTCAATCGTAACATCTTGAATATTACGATCACGGTGTGGGACTTTCTCAATCCAAACCTGTCCTTAACGACAACGACCACGTCCACCAACCATTACAACTGATGGAATTTATCTCCCAAGAAGATGCTAACGCTCTGATACCAACTGACGTCTGGTAGAATAGTGATTATCATATTGGCTTATTGTAGCAGATGGTTCGCAAGAAAGAAACGAAAGAAAAACACCCAAAAATCAGAGAAAATACTTTAAAATCAACTCAATATTATTAATAATGCAGAATGACCGAAATTAACCAACAAGCCGGGTTAAATAGTTGCAAAATACGAAATTATAGGAAAATTATCAAAAATGGCAAAATCCAAAAATTACACCAGAATTAAATATTAAATAAAAGAAGTTCCCAAAAATTTGGCTCAATTCGAGTTTTCTAACATATGAAAAAGGGGAAACGGAATATTACCATAAATAGCAAAAAAATAACTAAAAATTAAATTTTGGAAAGGAAAACAGCGGATTTTGGGCTCGAAATTGACGCCCATCGAGCGAAGCTGGGTATTCATGATGTGCGTACCAAAGATAACTTTCTGGATTGGAGTCATAATAGCGATTCTAATAACCGTAGCCAAAGTTATGGTCAAATCACCAAAGACGTGTCAAATTCCCCTAATTAAGGAAATAATTGAGATTCACTTTCTATCTTTGCGCCGATCCGCCATCTCATGATATCTCAGTGCCATCATCGTGTTATCTGGCAAATCAGCATCGCTTGACTCGGATCCTCCTGCATCATAAAACCTATAGAAAAAAAACTGGTGACTTGCGACTGAGAAAACAGTAAAAGAAAAGTGGGCCACCTTGGGGAAATTATCATATATATACATTGCATAAGGCAGCCAATGGAGGGAGAATGGAGCCAATTACCGACTCTTGGAATAAAAGACAGAAAAAGGGGTTCCTTTTTGGAGTCAAACAAGGTGGGCTGCTACTTTGCAAGTGCTGATTATAGATATATGTACACACAGCTACAACACAGAATTCCGGTTGGAAATTCTGGAAAATTTGAAATTTCTGTGGGTCAAACATTGCAGCTATTTGGAAGGAAATTATATATGTATATATACACGCTACAAAAGGGATTACCGGTAGGGAATTAGAGAGGAATTAAAATTGTAGCCACTAAAAACTCTTACTGACGCACATGCCAACGGGGGCTGCTGGAGTTGAAGAGAGACATATACAATTGTCAACAGCTTGGGAAGAGACACACTTACACGGTGAAGAGCCAAGAAAAAGTGAAGAATTAATTATGTTCTGTCAAATTTCGATGATGTCGTTCCTCTTTTATATGTTTAATTCCAACATTATGCTAGGCTATGGTTTTTCATGTATTGGATGGATGACAAAATTGTTTAATTCTTAGTTTTAATTCGAGACATGTGTTTTTATCTTAATTCTTGTTTTGTGATTCCAGTAGTATGCCTATTTACATTGTTTTAATGCTTGCGTACCATTAGGACAATAAGTTGTTTATTCGTAGTGTTGAGAAACTCATGGTAGGTAAAACACTGTTATTGGAACACACAGACAATAAATGTTAGGAATAATATTTGTGACGTATGCGATCATATGTGATAATCTTAAATGTCAATACATGTTTGCCATATGAATTCGGACTAGGAATAAGATTGTCTCGTGGTAACCATAAATTTATTATATATTGGAAAAGAATAATAAATGAATGTGGAATTATCGATCGTCGCAATTGCATGAATTAAGATAATTATTATTGGTTGAGAATTAGAATTAAAATTGATCGGTGGCGTCAAAAATCCAATACGTTCACACATTTGATTTTTTAAGACCAATTTTCATTGATTTCTTAAGTTTTAGTTCATTATTCATCAATCGTCTTTCGGTTGCAAACACAAATTTAAATATATCAAATATACTAGAATTAATCCTTATTTCCTATGGAACGATAACTCTCTCATCATGATTATTACTTATACAACGAACCCGTACGCTTGCGGGATTTTGACGAACAAGTTTTTGGCGTTGGGGAATAACGGTGTTAATTTTAGTTATTAGTTATTTTAAATTCATTTTTATTTTTTTATTTTTATTTCATTTTTAGTTGTTGTTTTTAGGCTACCATTACACCGCTTAATTTTGTTGTGTTTTGATGCTTTTTAGGCAACTTTAGTTTATGCAAAATTTCGACGAGCCAGATCTTCTTTCGATAGACCATGAAATCGAAAAAATATTTAGAAATCACAAAAGAGTTAAACGTCAAGCAAGGAGAATGGCTGATAGCCAAAATCAACCACAGAATCAAGTTCAGCTTCACGAGCAAATACCGCAGCCAAATCAACCGAGAGCTATCCAGAACAAAACTCCTATCTTAGTTGGAGATTACGTCAATCCAATTCCCACACCAGTGCAACCTGCTGTGGTATATCTTCCCTTCGGACAACCTAATTTTCACCTGATGTCATCAATTTGTTTCAAAATCACCAAGACATCAAGTTTTTTTGGAAAAGCCACGGAGAATCCTCATGAGCATATTTTTTGTTTTCTCATGTTATGTGAAGTGATCAGTTACGAAGGAAAATTAGCAGATGCATTCCGAATGTGATTATTTCCTCATACCTTGAAGGACGCTGCTAGAGAATGATTCCTCAGTTTACCTCCAGGGAGCATTCAATCATGGAACGATATGGTTCAAAAATTCACTATGAAATTTTTTCCACCTTCTCGAGTTCACCAAATTAGGAATGATGTCCACACCTTCAAGTAAAAAGATCTCGAGAGCTACCCTGAGTTATGGGAGAGGTTCAAGAATTTTTTAGAAAATGCCCCAGTCTTGACATTACTAAGCAGGCTCAGCAATATCTCTTCTACTACAATCTGAAACAGGAGTTCAAGAATATGATAGATGCTTCAAAAGGATCGATTATGAAATTTGATGTCGATGAGGCCTATGATTTGTATGAAAAAATAGTTGAAGATAGGGAAGCTCCAGGGAAAATATCAGGGTTACACAACGTGGATGTAGTGATAGCACTGACCACGCAAATAGAAGTTCTTACAATGAAAAGGGAAAATCTATCTAAATCAGTCAACATGGTACACCGATCGCCACCTGTTTGCGAAGGCTGTGGAGCGGATCATGCTAGTACATGCTGCCTTTTGGCGTCTACGCATATTAATCAGCCTAAAGAAGTAAGCTACGCGCAGAACTTTCAGAGACAACAAAATAATCCCTTCTCCAACATATATAATCCGGGTTGGAGGAACCATCCAAATTTTTCATGTTCCAATAATCAGGGACAAGAACAGGGAGAAAGCAATCAAAATAAACTACCAGAGTTCCAACAGCAACAAAGCAAAGAAGAAAGCCATCGTTGGAAGATTTGCTAACTCAATACATTACTAAAACTGAGACTAACTTTTCGAACCAACAAGCCTCGATCAAGAATTTGGAACAACGGGTTGGATAAATTGCAGCTGCACTATTAGGTAGAGCTCAAGGGACATTGTCTAGCAATACTGAAAAAAATACTAAGGAGCAGGTCAAAGCAATCACTACAAGTAGTGGCGTCCAATTACCCGAAATATATGTAAAGCGGCCAGCAACTATCATAGAAAAGGCACCTACCATGGGCGAAGAGCAAGTGGATAAATCAAACAAAGCCACAGAGTAAAATTAAGTTGAGTCATCAGATAGTCCACAGAAGAAGGCAACTCCTGTCAAAGCATATGTGTCGCTGATCCCATTTCCACAGAAATTGCAAAAACATAAGCTCGACAAGCAATTTCAGAAATTTTTAGATGTGTTCAAGAAGCTGCACATTAACATACCATTTGTTGAAGCTTTAGCTCAGATGCCTAGTTACGCCAAGTTCATGAAAGATATTCTATCAAATAAGCGGAAGCTAGAGGATAATGAAACTGTCATGCTTACTGAGGAGTGTAGCGCAAGTCTCCAACATAAGTTACCACCGAAGTTAAAAGATCCAGGGAGTTTTACTATTCCTTGTAACATTGGTAATTTATATATAGATAAAGCATTGTGTGATTTAAGAGCTAGCATTAATTTAATGTCTTTATCTCTTTTTCGAAAATTAGGTTTGGGAGAAGCAAAACCGGCTACAGTTTTACCGTAGGTGGCTGACAGGTCAATCAAGTACCCTTGAAGTATTTGTGAAGATATTTTGGTGAAGGTCGACAAGTTTATCTTCTCAGCGGACTTTATTATTCTGGATATGGAGGAAGATAGGGACGTCCCTCTCATATTGGGTCACCCATTTTTGGATACGGGAACAGCTCTGATAAATGTACAAAAGGGTCAATTGATATTGAGGTTAAATGAAGAAGAACTGATAATTAACATATTTAGAGCTTTTAGATTTCAAAGAGAATTGGATTCTTACATGCAGATTGATGTAATAAAAGAAGCGGTGCCAAAGACATTCAAACAAGATCACCCTCAAGATCCGCTTGAGGCGTGTTTAGTGCATTCTCAGTATTTACCATCAGAAAATGAGGAAGCAGAAGAATATGCACGTTATTTGACAGTCATACCACCATTCTTCAAGCAACCACGATTAGAGCTCGGTGAAAGACCCACAACACTTTTAGCATCTATAGAACAAGCTCCAGCTCTTGAACTCAAATAGCTGCCCACTCATCTTCGCTATGCATACTTGGGGGAAAAGAATTCACTTCTAGTAATTATCTCGAACAATCTTATACTGTGAAAAAGTTTGTATGGATTATCTGAGATTAACAAGATAAAATTGAGTGAAAGTCTTAAACTGGAAGTCAATTTGCTTGAATAGGTGTGTGATAAGGGACATTGCACTAATCAAGGCATATATTTTGAAATTTAAAATTTCTCTTCAGAGATTTTATGACTTGAGCAATTAAGTCTGCAAGGGTATCTTAAAACCTGGTGTCCTAAAGTTATCTGATTTGGGAGTTGTCGGCCTAAAGTTCGTTACAGGGGTTATTTAAAAAGTAATCAGAGATGAAGTTATCCTAAAAAATTTGTTCTCTTCGAAGCCTTTTTTACTCGGGTTATTAAGCTTGTAAGTGTATTTAAAGAACTGGTGCCCTAAAAAATCATCTGATTTGGGAATTATCGACCTAAAACCTGCTATATGGGTCATCTAGAAAGCTTAACATAGAGCGTAAAAAGAAAAAAAAAAAGAAAAAAAAAGCACTAAATGCCTTGTAAGTCCCAACATTCATTCAAGTAAATTTGACTTTTGATGAAGGATAATTAACCTAATTGAATCTTGACGGTCGAAGCAATTAAATAATTGGAGAATCCTTATTCATTAATGTATTGACTTGCAACTAGTTATGTCCACCTGAATTGGAGAGGGTGAGGATGGTAATGAAAAATTCAATCTTAGATCACACATTGAGAAAAGAGTGAAAATGAATAAGTTTAGGGGTGTGTAAATCTTACGAGAGGTGAAATGATATATTTGACCATATAGGGTCGGGAATTGGAACAATTTGTGAATTCATTCATGTCAATTTAGTTCTTCACACATATATACGTCGATTTTGCATTGGAAAAGTTGACATTAGTTTAGTATTGTCACTTTGAAACAGTTTGTAGATTTAATGTCATGATTTCAAATCCTGAGGTAAAAAGCTAAATGGTCCAATCAAATATTTTTGCATGTTTGTGTGTTTGTCATTATTTATGTTATAGTTTTGTTCGAGGACGAACAAAGGCTTAGTTTGGGGGGTGTTTGATAAGTGCAATGTTTGCGCTTATTTAGACCATATTATTAAACTTTTTATATTGTTAAATTATTGAATTTTATTTAATTTGGATTATTTTTTGTTAGTTTCAGTGTTTGACCCGTTTTAAAGTAATTGGAAAAGAAAATGATCAATTGGGTATTAAATCGAAGTTTACGGACCAAAGCTCACTTGAATAATAGTTGGAGGATCAAAATTGAGGAAACAATGAAGAAAATGACTAATTTGCATTAATTATAAAGGAGGAAGAAAGGAGGCAGTTGGGAGTTTCTTGAAAAAAAATTTAGGCGGCTTTTCACTTGAAATTGGAGAAAATCATAGAAAAGTGGGCACTTCGAAGAATTTGGTGGCAACAAGCGTGTTGGCAGAAGACAAAACCTTCAAGGACTTGTATTGGAGCCAATTTTGGGGATTTTATATACACAAGGGAGACAAAACCATTGAAAGGGGCAGCCAAGATTACGTGAAAGAAAGAGAGGAGAATTGGAGAATAAAACCTATAAAAAAAAACTGGTGACTTGCGGCTGAGAAAAAAATAAAAGAAAAGAGGGCTAACGGGCTAACTTGGGGAAATTATCATATATATACATTGAATAAGGCAGCCAACGGAGGGAGAGGGGAGACAATTACCGACTGTTGGAATAAAAGACAGAAAATGGGGTTCCATTTTGGAGTCAAACAAGGTGGGCTGCTACTTTGCAAGTGCTGATTATAGATATATATACACAATTACAACACAGAATTCCAGTTGGAAATTTGGGAAAATTTGAAGTTTCTATGGGTCAAACATTGCAGCTGTTTGGAAGGAAATTATATGTGTATATATACACGCTACAAAAGGGATTGTCGGTGGGGAATTATAGAGGAATTAAAATTGCAGCCACTAAAAACTCTTACTGACGCACACACCAACAGGGACTGCTGGAATTCAAGAGAGACATATATAATTGCCGACAGCTTGGGAAGAGACACACATACACGGTGAAGAGCCAAGAAAAAGTGAAGAATTAATTACGTTCCGTCAAATTTCGATGACGTCGTTCCTCTTTTATATGTTTAATTCCAACATTATGCTAGACTAAGGCTTTTCATGTATTAGATGGATGACAAAATTATTTAATTCTTAGTTTTAATTTGAGATCCATGTTTTTATTTTAATTCTTGTGTTGTGATTTCAGTAATATGCCTATTTACATTGTTTTAATGTTTGCGCACCATTAAAACAATAAGTTGCTTATTCGTAGTGTTGAAAAACTTATGGTAGGTAGAACATTGTTATTGGAACACACAGACAATAAATTTTAGGAATAATATTTTTGACGTATGTGATCATATGTGATAATCCTAAATGTCAATGCATGTTTGTCATATGAATTCGGACTAGGAATATGATTGTCTCGTGGTAACCTTAGGTTTATTATATCTTGAAAAAGAATAATAAATAAAAGTGAAATTATCGATCGTCACAATTGCATGAATTAAGATAATTATTATTAGTTGAGAATTAGAATTAAATATTGATCAATGGCGTCAGAAATCCAATACGTTCACACATTTGATTTTTTAAGATCAATTTTCATCGATTTCATAAATTTTAGTTATAAAAATTAGTTCGTTTTTCATCAATCGTCTTTCGGTTACAAACATGAATTTAAATATGTCAAATATACTAGAATTAATCCTTATTCCCTATGAGACAATAGCTCTCTCATCACGATTATTACTTGTACAACGAACCCGTATGCTTGCGAGATTTTGATAGAAGGATATATTAGACAGTGGGTTGACATTAATGTATTCCATCATATATCTCATGAGATGGACGCAGATAGTCTTTGGAAAAATTTGGAGAGTCTCTATGAGAGAAAGACCGCTCAAAATAAAACTTTTGCTATTAGAAAGCTCGTGAATCTGAACCTAAAGGAAGGAAAATCACTTGCTGAGCATTTGAGTGAATTCCAAGGCTTGGTAAATCAGTTGACCACAATGAAAATAGTGCTAGATGATGAGATGCAAGCACTATTACTTTTGAGTGCATTGCCTGATAGTTGGGAGACTTTGATGGTATCACTTAGTAACTCTGCTCTGAATGGTATGCTTGAACTTACCCTAGTTAAAGACAACTTGTTCAATGAAGAAATACAAAAGAAAGACTTGGGTAAGAATCATGCACAAACTCTTATTACAAAGAACAGAGGTATGAGTAGAAGTAGAGGTCCTAAGAGACGTGGTAATTTCTAAAGTCAGTCAAAGACAAGAGGAAATGTCAAATGTTTTTATGGTGATAAATAGGGTCATATAAAGAAACATTTCATGGCTTGGAAAAATGAATTGAAAGAGCAGAAAAATCAGAAGAAGACTGATCTGAACACAGCAGCTAGTACTTCAGATGAAGAAGTAGTAGTAGCAGTTTTTCCTGTTGAAGATAAACAGTGCTGTCATGTTGTAGATTCATTTGTTGAATGGGTTATTGTCTCAGTAGCTTCTTACCATCTTACTCCAAGACGGGAGTTCTTCACTTCATACAAATCAGGTAACTTTGGCAGAGTGAAGATGGGTAATGACAATTTTGCCAATATTGCGAAAATTGGTGATACTGTCTTTAGACAAATATTGGATGCAGGTTGACATTGAAGAATATGCGACATGATCCTGACATGTGCCTAAATTTGCTATCTACACATGCCTTTGATGAAGTAGAGTATAACAGTTATTTTGGTAGAGGAAGATGGAAACTAACAAAAGGGTCAATGGTATTTGCTAAAAGAAGGGTTTGTTGCACACTTTACAAGACACAAGTAAAAGTGTGTAGTGAAGCAGTAAATGCAACTGAAAGTAAATCTTTACCAGACTTGTGGCATAATAAGCGAGAAAGGATTACAAATTTTGGTAAAGAAGTCTCTCATTTCTTTTACCAAAGATACATCATTAAATTCTTATGATTATTGTTTATTTGGTAAACAGCATAAAGTATCCTTTCAGAAATCCTCTAGTAGAAAATCTAATGTTTTAGAATTTGATTTATTCTGACTTGTGTAGTCCTATTGAGGTGGAGTCCTTAAGTGGTAATAAGTATTTTCTTACTTTTATTGATGATGCTTCACGAAAGTTATGGGTATTTCTTTTTAAGATCAAATGACCAAGTTTTCCAATATTTCAAGAAATTCCATGCCATGGCGAAATGGGAAAGTGGAAAGCTTTTGAAGTGTCTCCGAACTGATAATGGAGGGGAATAAACATCTAAAGTGTTTAAAAATTACTGCTCAGAACACGGTATTAGACATGAAAAGACAGTGCCTGATACTCCACAGCACAATGGTGTGGTAGAGAGAATGAACTGTGTCATTGTAGAAAAGGTCAGAAGCATATTAAGGATGGCTGGGTGACCTAAGTCATTCAGGGGTAAAGCAATTCAAACAGCGTGCTACCTAATTAATAGGTCTCCATCAGCTTCTTTAGATTTCGAGATTCCAGAAAAATTGTGGACAGGAAAAGATGTTTCTTATTCTCACTTGAAGGTTTTTGGGTGTAAAGTATTTGCACATATGGCTAAAGAACAACGGTTGAAACTAGATTAAAAGCTAGTTCTTGCATTTTTGTTGGCTACAGAGATGTAGAATTTGACTATCGATTATGGGATCCAGAAAAGAAGAAATATTCAGAAGTAGAGATGTGATTTTTCATGAAAATTAGAAATTGGCAGATGTTGAGAAATCTGGGAATCAAAGACATGTTATTAAGGGTGTCACTGACCTTGCACCTGTCTTTTTTGCCTCCAGATAGTATTACTCAGGGAGAGAGACACAAGTTGACAGTCATGCTGATGAGCCAGCAAGGATCGATGAGAATGATTTAGAGGATTCTGAGCAAGGGGGACAACCTATTATATTAGATCAAAAGATCTACCAGGGAACATCATCCATCAACCAGGTATCCAATATCAGATTATGTGTTGGTAATTGATGAGAGGGGGCCAGAATGTTTTCAGAAGGTAGAATCTCATAAGGACAAACAAAGCTGGGTGAAGGCTATGCAGGAAGAAATGAATTCTTTGCAGATTAATAACACTATGAGCTAGCAGAGCTTCCTAAAGGTAAAAAGGCATTAAAAAATTAATAGGTGTTTAAGCTGAAAAAAGATGGTGAAAAGTTAGTGAAGTATAAAGCTTGATTAGTGGTAAAAGGCTTCGATCAGAAGAAAGGGGTTGACTTTGATAAGATATTCTCTCTCGTTGTCAAAATGACTTCTATTCCAGTAGTTTTGGGTTAATAGCTAGTTTGGATCTTGAGTTTGAGCAGTTAGATGTCAAGACTGCCTTTTTCCATAGTGATTTAGAGAAAGAAATCTACATGATTCAGTCAGAGAGATTTGAAGTAAGAGAAAAAGAGCATATGGTTTGCAATGTCAGATAATTTCATGGTAGTAACTTTATCATCCTTTTGCTACATGTCGATGATATGTAGATAGTGGGACGGGATGTTCAATTAATTCGCAGTTTGAAAGTATATCTGTTCAAGTCGTTTGACATGAAGGATCTTGGACCAGTAAGGAAAATTTTGGGAATGCATATTCACCGTGATAGGAAAGCCAGAAAGTTATGGTTATCACGGGAGAAATATGTAGGGAGAGTGCTAGAAAGGTTTAACATGAATAATGCTAAACCTGTTGGGACACCACTTGGTAGTCACTTCAAATTAAGTAAGGTGACTTGTCCATCTAACGAGGAAGATAAAGAAAGAATGACAAAGATTCCTTACTCCTCTGTGGTTGGGAGTTTGATGTATGCCATGCTTTGTACATAGCCAGACATTGCTCATGCAGTTGGGATAGTCAGCAAGTTTTTTTTTAATCCCGATAAAGGTCATTAGGAGATAGTGAAATGGATCTTTAGATACTTGAGAGGTACTTCTAAGATGTGCTTGACATTTGGAGGTTCAAAATCAAGTTTGAAGGACTTTACAGATGCAGATATGGCTGGTGATCTTGATGGTAGAAAATCAACTTCAGGATATTTGATTACTTTTGCAGGGGGAGCTGTCTCATGGTAGTCAAAATTACAAAAGTGTGTTGCCTTATCTACAACTGAGGCTGAGTATATTGCAACAACTGAGACAACGAAAGAGATGCTTTGGATGAAACGATTTCTCCAAGATTTGGGTTTGAAGCAAGATGTGTATGTACATAATTGCGATAGTCAGAGTGCATTAGACTTGAGCAAGAATGCTACTTATCATTCTTGGACGAAGCACATTGATTTGAGATATCATTGGTTGCGACAAGTAGTGGCAGAACAATTAATATTGTTAGAGAAGATTCAAATTGAGAAAAATCTAGCTGATATGATGACAAAGATTGTGACCAGAAAAAATCTTGTCCTTTATGCCAAATTGGCCGACATGGATTCTAGCTAATTTGCTAGAGCATAATCTCTTTCCTCAGTGGGCTGGAAGGGAAGATTGTTATATGGGCTAACTTGGTCAACCCATGATGACGATTGGCCCAAGCCAATATATTATTTAATTAGATCGAACATATACATATATACATATTCCCAAAAATAGATGGCTGCAGGAGGGGGAGGGAGAGAGAGAATCTGTGGCTTTCAAATTGTGTGAGAGAAAATAAAAACAAAAAGGCTGCTAAGAGAGAGAAAAATTGTGACTGCAACATTCAAAGGTCAAAAAAGGGTGGCTGCTAGGTTTATATATATATATATATACACAAAACACGAGCGAGAAGAGAGAGGCTGGAAGAGAAGAAAATAAACACGGTTGCTGTGGAAGAAAGTTGGGATTGCTAGAAAAAGTATTTCTTTTAATTTGGGGTGTGGATTCACACAGATTATTTTTCTTCTCTACATAATACAAATTGGGATTTTCTCTAAATTGTATTTTGGGTACTTCATAGGTGTAGTATTCAAAGTGGGTTCTCGCAAGGTTAATCAAATTGTTGATTTGTGGGGAGATCATTTATTGTCTTAGAGATTAATAATTGTGGTATTCCAATTTGTGGAAAATTCAAGTTTTAGGACATAAACTTGAATATAGTTATCTATATTAATTATTATAGTAGATTTTTGGCTGGAGTTGCCCCATGGGTTTTTTCCCTCTACACTAGAGGGTTTTTTCCACGCAAAAAATTTGATGTTGCATTTTCTTATTTTTTGCTTGGATTATTTATTTACACAGTTAATGATTCTAGTTGATTGCTTGAATTGGTAAATTTATTCTTGCAATAATTGAAATTGCCCAACATCTACCACATCCCTACCCACTACCCCCAAAAAACATTTAAAAAAGAAATCTTGGTTATGAGACACATTATAATTTAATATAAATCCCCTATCTCAATTGGTCCCTAAATTTATAATTTGTTGGAATGCCATGACTCCCTCTACGCATTCTCGTTAGTGAAATTAACAAAACAATCTAATGTGTCCATGAAATCCTAACAACATGACGATATGACGATCAACATGAAGATGGAAAATTAATTGGAAAGAAAAAAGTTTAGTGACTCAATTAAAATTATATTATTATATGACCACCAATAAGTGTTGGATTTGTGACTCAAATTAGGATGGATTTTTTTGGAAATAAATTGTTTCCTTATTTTCATGTGGAAAAATTTGTTTCCTTATATTTCACATGATTTTGATGGAAATATATTATTTACTTATTCCACATTACTTCCATCTTTATGCTATGTCACGTACCTATAAATAGTGGTCTTTTCTTTCAGTTTTGTAAAAAGCAATAATTACTGAGTTCTTGTATTTCTCTCCATATGTCTATTAATAAAACTTCATGCTTCTACGATTAACTTTCTTTGTTAATTTCTTTACTTTTAAATCTTGTTTATCGTTAAGATCTTCATTAATTCATATCGCGTCATTAATCTCATTCACTACAATCACTTTCGGGACCAACAAGTGGTATTAGAGCTTAATTCTTGTTTTAAATTGGTTGAGGTTTTTCAAAATGGCTGCTTTGAAGTATGATATTCTGCAACTGGATCACAATACAAGGTTTTCTTTGTGGCAAGTAAAGATGAGAGCTATTTTGGTACAGTTGAATTTGGATGATGTGTTGCTGGATTTTGAGAAGATGCCAACTAATTGAACAACAGAAGTATCGAAAGACTTTGTCGTTAATTCATCTTCATCTATCCAACAATATTCTACAGGATATCTTGAAGGGAAAAATAGTAGCTGCTTTGTGGTTGAAACTAGAGCAGTTATATATGATCAAGAGTCTTACCAGTAAACTGGCTCTAAAGTAGAGCTGCATTCCCATCGCATAGCAGAAGGAGAGTTGTTGGAAAACCATATTGTCATGTTTAAGGAAATTGTCATAGATTTGGAAACATTAGAGGTTAAGTACGATGAAGAGGATTTTGTCTTGATCCTGTTATGTTCGCTATCTGGCTCTTATGTTTCGGAACACCATTTTGTATAGTCGGGATACTTTGACCATAGACGACGTCTATGATACTTTACACTCAAATGAGAAGTTGAAGCATTTGGTTGGAGCTACATCGAGCGATGAGGAAGCTCTTATATCTCATGGTGGTCGATAGAGGGACAGATCGAAGAATAACAGCAATTTATTTTACTTCCACTACAAACGTAATGGACATATTCGGAAGGATTGTGATAAGTTGGAGGCTAAAGGTGATTTAGTTGAAAATTGTGGAGCGCAACCTTTAACTTCAGACAAAATAAATGCAGTTGAGGATTTTTCAGATGGCGGAGATGTGATGTTAACCGTGCTATTTGACATGGAATCTAGGCCTGACGAAGAGTGGATTCTCGATTTGGCATGTTGGCATCATATGTGTTCCAATCAAAATTTCTTTCAGATATATAAGGCCATCAAGCAAGGTAGAGTTGTGATGAGAAACAACTAGTCTTGTCGTGTTGATGGAATCGATCGAGTCAGATTAAGGTTGCGGGATGGGACAGTCAGGACAATTGATCAGGTTTGACATGTTCTAGACCTGAAAAGGAATCTCGTCTCACTTAGTACTCTAGATGCAAAAGGTTATGAATTCTATAGTAGAGGTGAAGTTTTGAAGGTTCAAATGGGTGTCCTGGTTATATTGGAGGGACAGAAAAAGTCTCAGTTGTCTTGCAGGGAAGCACAGAACCAGTTAAGAGATATCTGGACAAGTTTAGTATCGTGATGGATTAACTTTGCCACAATTTCAACAGATACACTGCATTCATTTTCTGGGTTGGACTCATGGAGCGTAAGTATTGTGGTGTCAATAATGTTTGGGATGTTTTTGAGGAAGTTGAAGGCGACAGTCTAGCAATAGGTCTTCTGATCCATCATGTTGTATGGTTTCTGCTATAGGGTGCTTCGACCCTGTTTGTTCAACAGTAATTCCTTGGTGGAATTTTGAGAACCTAGGATTTGGGTTTAGGTGTCGCTTGTGGATTCCTTACAGAGGACGACGGCTTGGTTTGGAGAGTTTTGGTTACTATGTTAAGAAGATTGGCTATTTTGATGCAAATAGATTTGAAATCTTGGAGTTTCATTCGTTACACCAGAATTTAGGTCAATGTGGAGATTGTTGGGTTTATAACCAAAATTATGGTAGATTTTTTTGGAGATAAATTGTTTTCTTATTTTCATGTGGGAAATTTTGTTCTTCATAATTCCCGTGATTTTTATGGAAATATATTATTTTCTTATTCTATATTATTTCCATCTTTATGCTATGCCATGAACATATAAATTGTGGTCTTCTACTTCAATTTTGTTAAAAATAAGAATTGCTGAGTTCTTGTATTTCTCTCCATATTGTCGATTAATAAAACGTCGTGCTTCTGCAATTAACTCTCTTTGTTAATTTCTTTATTTTTAAATATTGTTTTTCATTGCGATCTTCATTACTTCATATCGCATCATTAATCTCATTCACTACAATCCCTTCCGGGTACAACAATAAGTTTAGTATTCATTATTTTGAAGCATTTTTTTAGTTGAAAAGTAATATATTGATTTCTAAATTGAAGCATTTTTTTAGTTGAAAAGTAATATATTGGAGGAGTGGATTCTTGATTTGGCATGTTGGCATCATATGTGTTCCAATCAAAATTTCTTTCAAACATATAAGGCTGTCAAGCAAGGTGGAATTATAATGGAAAACAACCAGTCTTGTCATGTTGATGGAATCGATCGAGTCAAATTAAGGTTACGAGATGGGACAGCCAGGACAATTGATCAAGTTTAACATGTTCTAGACCTGAAAAGGAATCTCGTCTCACTTAGTACTCTAGATGCAAAAGGTAATGAATTCTATAGTAGAGGTGATTTTTTGAAGGTCCGAATAGGTGTCCGGGTTGTATTGGAAGGACGGAAGAAGTCTCAGTTGTCTTGCAGGGAAGCACGGAACCAGTTAAGAGACATTTGGACAAGTTTAGTACCCTGGTGGATATTTAGTTTGGTATAGTCCCTCTTATAACAGGCTTTAGGTCAGTTCAGGACATTGCTCAAGGGAGCATTAGTGATTTGCTTTGCCACAATTTCAACAGATACACTGCATTCATTTGCTAGGGTTGGACTCATGGAGCGTAAATACCGTGGTGTCAATAATGTTTGGGATGCTTTTGAGGATGTTGAAGGCGACAGTGTAGCAATGGGTCTTCTGATCCAGTATGTTGTATGGTTTCTGCTATAGGGTGCTTCGGCCTTGTTTGTTCAACAATAATTCCTTGGTGGAATTTTGAAAACCTAGGATTTGGGTTTATGTATCGCTTGTGGATGCCTTATAGAGGACGATGGTTTGACTTGGAGAGTTTTGGTTACTATGTTAAGAAGATTGGCTACTTTGATGCAAATAGATTTGAAATCTTGGAGTTTCGTTCGTTACACCAGAATTTAGATCAATGTGGAGATTGTTGGTTTTGTGACCCAAATTATGGTAGATTTTTTTGAAAATAAATTGTTTTCTTATTTTCATGTGGAAAAATTTGTTTTCTTATATTTTCCGTGATTTTTTATGGAAATATATTATTTTCTTATTCTATATTATTTTCATCTTTATATTATGTCATGTACCTATAAATTGTTGTCTTCTACTTCAATTTTGTTAAGAGTAAGAATTGCTGAATTATTGTATTTCTCTTCATATTGTCGATTAATAAAACATCATGCTTCTTCGATTAACTCTCTTTGTTAATTTCTTTATTTTTAAATCTTGTTTTTCATTCGATCTTCATTACTTCATATTGCATCATTAATCTCATTCACTACAATCCCTTCCGGGTCCAACAATAAGTTTAGTATTCATTATTTTGAAGCATTTTTAAGTTGAAAAGTAATATATTGGTTTCTAAATTGGAGATGCTTACGATTTTTTATCTGATTTTCATATATCTTGATGAGTAAATTTTATCTACCTTAATTTTCTTCTTCATTTTCAATCTTTTCTTTTCTCTAAGGAGAATAACTTCTAAACCTGGACCAATTTGTCATTTTAGCAAAATAATATTTGTTACTATTCTTCTATACGATTTTCATAAGGGCGATTACCTTCACACTACATTTTTATAAATAAACCATATCTTAATTACATTACAGGTCATTATCACATTTATATTCTTAACTTTTTCATCACATTCTTATTTTAACATTTCAGTGATCAAAAAATCTTGCCCTTAAATATGATTTTCATCCAAAAATATTGTTAACATACTTTAAAATGAGGATTAATAATTTAATCGTATTTTTGCATTATTATTTGTTTTGCTTATTTTAAAAACAATGGACAAATGAGTATATCTTAAGGAAATTTTTTAAGAGAGAGGGAGAGCGTAAGAAGGAACAATTTATGTTAAATGGAGAATAAGAATGCGAAAAATGCGATAATATGTAAGGTTTTGAACATTTCATGTATTAAAATGCATTATACTTTGTGAAAATATTGAGCCTTTTGATTATAATTAATTTCTTCGAATAATCCAACTAAAACAATTAATAACAATGACCTATAACTTATGTAACCACAATTAGGTATGTTTACTAATCTTCAAAACTGAATTAGTTCAATTGATAACATAAGATTCATTTCTACATTAATAGAATTGGATTTTATAATTATAGGCATGTTACAACATTCTCGAACATTGAACATGACTAATAAAAGTTACTCTTCTTCTTTCTTGATTTTATTCAGGGTATTGTTTAGTTCACTCTAGGAAACCTGTTGACCTAATTATTCCAGAATTTCCAGTGTGATACTACATTGCAGCATAAATCAAAAGGGGATAAAAAAAAAGAATTAATTTATTTGTACCAAATGTCTTACCTAATTTTTGATCGAATTGACAAGTGGTGCCCCCCTATTGGAGGGGCATCTGTCCACTCCAATAAGGGTGCAACACTTGTCAATTCGGTCATCCATTTGGTAAATAATTTGGTACATATAGCATCTCCCTAAAAAAAAATGTAAGCAATAGAGGATTTTTAAAAGTTTACTTTTTTCTCCTCTTCATCTTCCTCTACCATTCTTGTTTTATAATATTGACAGAAGTTACAGTACTGCATAAAGACATCCAAGATAAATGAAATAATTTTAGCAGGGTTCGCCAACCTGGCTCTTGAGTGCACCGGCGTAGCGCGTGAGCCTGCCAGCACATGAACCCGGCCTGAATTTCTTGTTATGCTTAAAATTCAATAGATACGTTATTGTGTGCTTAATTGGGGGCCTTGACTCAACAAAGTAGGCTCCATTTGTAATCTCGATCTCCATTGCCACCAATATCCACTAACTCTCCCTAGCGTTTTCCCACTTTGTCACCTATGTATTTCATACAACCAAAAAGATTAGAGTAATTTATGACAGTTTGTGAATTTGCATGCCGTAGTATGTGTTGTGCATGTTTAGTTTATAGCCGTTGTTTGGTTTAGATAAAAATCAAATTTTTAGTAGATTTTGATAAAAGTTAATAAAAAATGAGATTGAAAAGTTGTGGGGTTCATGAAATACGTGGTTAAAATTAATTGTTAATTTTGACTTAAATTTTTACCAACTTTTTAGTTGAATTAAATCAGGGCATAGTGATAGATAATATTCTACATAATGTGTAAATTTATTCTGCTTGGTGAGAGGGTGATTTGAGGCCTTGAATCGGTTGCCTTGTCTTATAATTATTGGATGGGAGCTACCGCCAATGGCGTACATTTGCCGTTGAGAATTGTCATTATTGACGACTTGGAAGAACCCCCATTGAGGCCTCAGCATCCTTTGAATCAAACCTTTTCAATGCGACCGGAGTTTGCATTATTACATCTCTACTGTGTTCATCATTTGTCCCTAACAGCATTTCCTGCACCCTATGTAGCCCCTGTTTGGTTTTAATTTTTGATTTTTCACCCCCAAAAAGTTAATTTTTTTTATCCTTATTTCACTATTTCAGCCGTCGTTTTTTACTTTTTCACTCACAGATAGAACCCACTTTTTTTCTAATAGTCAAAAAATCAATTCTAATGGTTTTTATCTTGAATTGAAGTGAATGAGTTTAGATAGAAGTGAGTAAGTATATTTTATGTGATATGGAAATGATAGGAGTAATTTAATTGAACAAGATAGTTGAAGGAGAAAGAAAGTAGTTTTATTGAAGTTTTACAAAGTGGCTTTTGATTTACAATGTAAGAGGTTGAATGCTCTTTTGAATTTTTGTGTTACAACATTTTGAAGGTGGTAGCCCCTATTTATACACACAAAATGATAATAGAAACTATTCTAGAATATTCTAATTTTTTCATCATTTTATTACTTATTTCTCAAGACATTCTAGAAAATTCTAATTTTTTAATTTTTAAAAGGTTGAACCCTAACCTTAAGGGTCCTCCACCGCCCCTGCCCTGGAGTATCGTGAGGGAGGTAAATCGCAGGTTATGCTTCCAAGGGTACAGGGTGGAAGGCTGCTTGTACACTTGCACTTACCCAAAAGCCAAATCCATATTTCAGGATTCGAACTCTTGACGCAGCAGCCTCAAGCAAAATTGGATTTCTCCACCCTCCCTTTTTACCACTTGGAGATGTGCCCTGGGGGTTGATTTTTTAATTTTTAATTATTACTTGTGCTTGCTCATCAAGAAATTCTAGGGACTTCTATTTATTATTTATTTTCTTGCTCCTCAAGGCAATTTTAGTGAATCCTAGATCCGCCTCAAAATATGCAACAACCATTAATAAATTCTCATAATCATTACCGAACAGGCCTATAGAAAACATTCTCCTTTGAAAGAACAAGAAAATGAGAAGTCATGTACGATGTACAAGAGAAAATTAAGCTTTTGTTGACATTGTTTAACATAAAATAAGGATCCGTTTGGCATAACTTTTACTTTTACTTCTTGTAGAATAACTTTTTGAAGAAGTTACCATTAATTTTGTTTGAAAACTAGAGGGTGTTTGGCGGCCATTTATATGTAAAAATGCATTTTGGAATAGTAAATTGATGTGAAATGTATGGTTGAAAAATAAGGAAAAGTTTTTTATTTATGTGTAATATTATTTTAATGAAGAATGTGTGGTTGAAAAAATGAGAGAGAAAAATTCATTTTAAAAAAAATGAGTACCAAACAAGGGTCTAATATTTAAAAGCACTTTTTCGTTCTGAAATTGCTTTTAGAGAAAGCCATGTGAACAAGTATCCTCTAAAAACTCTTTTAACTACAAAAATTGCTTTTAACAAAATAAGTCAAATGGGTGTAAAAGCAGTTTTTGGATCTCAAAAACTCTTTTAACTTTTCAAAAGTCATACTAAACGGCCCAGAAAAGATAAAGTCTCGAGGTCGAGTTTAAGGAGAGGACAATCAAGTATACCCCACCTATACCCGCCCCTATTGTTAAAATAAGTGATACTTTTACTTTTTATTAGCTAAAAAAAAACATATTTTAAGTAAAACGTACATCATTATGATTATTGAATGTGCAGGTAGAGATAGTAATAGCTGTTGAAGCCACGACAACACCAATGAGGCCATCGGTACATTTAGACAAAGAAGCATGGTCAATCCAAATATTGCTACCTCCAAATACGGAAATTCCATCTCCATCACTTCTCATCCAAACCCCAAAATGATCGGCAGAATCCCTGATCATGCCACCAGATGAGGCACAACATAACGAAATTTAACTTTGTGGATTGTTATATCCTTCACATAGTGGAGAGTAATTCCCTCCCCATTAGCAATATGAACTTCTACTCCTCTACCATCAATGGTCTTGTCTATTGAAAATGAGTTCTTGTTGTAGTCTGCTAATCATACTGTGTTTAAAGATGATCCATAATGACATATTTCGAATCACTTCATGCCAAAGGGTAGCAGGTTTTGGGTTCTGCATATCGTCTTCTGAAGGATGGTTTACAACATCATAAAGCCTGTCTCTCCCACCTGTTGTGTGGCGGCCAAAACCTTTGTAGCAATCTTCTAGTATTTTTCTGTTTCTAGCCCAGTTAGGTTTGCAACTCCAGCATCTGTCAATGCGATTTGTTGCCTTGCAGTCACCTTCCTGTAGGTGCCTCCTAGTGAGATTTACATGTATCAATGCCCTACATACATGAGAGGAAAAAACCACAAAAAATTTATTACGTCAGAAAATTTGAACAAGAATATAATATTTTCAAGGAAAATTACAGCCCTTGCGATGATGTTAAAATGGGGATAAAAGTTGTAAGTCAAATGAAATGTGTGTTTAAGAATAAAGTTTGATCGACTTTTAGCAAAGAAAAACTTTACCATACAAGTACTTAATTTACGATCCAAGCCTTAATCTCAATAGTTTTACTTGAAAATTCAGAAACAAAAATATTGCAGCCACATTAAATAAATAAATTCGTTTCCCTTAGATTTCAGAAAGGACAAAGGTTCTTTGACCAACTCTTGTGGCAAGTCATATAAAAAGTCTTGCAACTGGCAAGTCGTTTTTTGGACATAAGATGGCATGTCGAAGATAACTCAAATTTTTAGATAAGATAATTTAACTAAAAATCATTTATAGAAAAAGTGACTTAACTAAAATCTTCATAAATAATGTAATAAGTTACTCTCTAACTTTTTCATTAAATTGATCCGTGAGCCGGGATTACGCAAAAGAATCCTTCTAAGCATCTTTAGCCCTTTTCTTCATATACTCGCCATATTGGGCTGTATCTGTATGAGAGTTCATAAATGTTAAAATGGAGGTGAGGACGATGAAGAAGGCATATATATAATCTTGTATTTGTTAGAAACCTCAAACTTATAATATTATAGTCAATGAAGAATTAGAGTAATCAAACCAAATGTTAAAAAAGAAAATAAAATTTTTATTAATTAGTCCGAAAATTGTAAAGTTAATTAAGAAATCCTACCTATAAAGGAAGAGAAATCTGAGTGAAGATTTTATACTGCAATTACAACGGTGACTCAAGAAATTTTAAAATCTCTAAATGGATTACCAAATTAACATATATATAATCTTGTATTTGTTAGAAACCTCAAACTTATAATATTATAGTCAATGAAGAATTAGAGTAATCAAACCAAATGTTAAAAAAGAAAATAAAATTTTTATTAATTAGTCCGAAAATTGTAAAGTTAATTAAGAAATCCTACCTATAAAGGAAGAGAAATCTGAGTGAAGATTTTATACTGCAATTACAACGGTGACTCAAGAAATTTTAAAATCTCTAAATGGATTACCAAATTAGCCATTGAAATCATTTTCATAATAAAAAGTTGTAGAGAATCTCACACCATTGATTTGTATATGAAGAGGAGATTATGGAGCATAAAGTTCTTGGAAGTGCTTGGTTTTTAGAATTCAACCCATTGGCTGGACTTTATTTTCCGCAATTTTTTCCCTACATTTTGGTGGCATTTTTTGTTGTAGCTTAATAGCTAGCACTGATGCTGCAGATGAAGACAGGAAGGTAGTGTTAAATTTTAATTTTCTTGCAGCTTATTCTTAAGTGATTACTCATAAAACTCTAATTAATTCCTATTATGCATATATGTTTGAAATGACCATAATTAGATTTGAATGTTAATCTCTTTATTTGTATTCTAGTTATAATTTTGTAATATACCCTTACATTTTTTTCCGACAAAAGGAGCTTAGTTGTATGCATAGTGGCCAGTGGGCGTGGAGTAGTATAGGTTCATGTTGGATAACGTTGGAGTGAAGTTTATATCAAATCAAATATTTATTTTTCTTATATAAATAATAAAAGATTCCACTTCAAAAAGAACGGAGAATTAATTTGCGTATCAAAATTCACACATGAGAGTTTTGCCATTGTACATGATAGATGTATTCTTGTATGATTTGTTAATTGTTATCGTTGATTGGGCTGCCTCCCTATTCTTGGTTGGCCCAACTTGAGAAACATTGGGCCTGGCCGGGTTGAATCGTTTTTGGGAAATAAAAGGCGTTGTTCATAAACGCGTTTTCTTTTCAAATTGTAAGTCCTGTGGACCATACACCTGGCACCTTTGTGATCATTGGATTGTTGTTTTTGGTGGTCTATTAAAAGGCATCGTGCCTTTTCATTTTCACTCTAATCTGAGTGAATGGTTTTAGGGTTTTCTTCGTCTTCTCTCTGAGGGTTTTCTAAACTCGTCTTGTTCTTGTAATTTTTGAAAGCAATCTCTAATCTAAGTGATGTTAGGGTTGTATATGGTATATGATCTGTGAGATTGTAGAAACTAAGTGTTATGTTAAAGAGAGGCGATAGAAATCTGTTATTGAAGAAACGACAGTTTCTTCATACATTTTTGTATCGATTCTTTGTGATTCTTAGTGGATTCGAGCCTAATCTACTTTTGTAGATACTCAACGGGTGAGTAGGCCTTTGGCAGAACATCCGGGCCCTTAGGGGCGAAAAATACTTGTGTTCTTTACGATTCTGTAAATTTTTATTATTTTGCTGCAATCGATTTTTTAGAAAAGAATAATCCTGAGACCAACATTTATTGGACTACCTCACAATTTCTGGCCAACTTAATTGGTCCAATTGTAATTTGGGCTGTTTGTATTCGAAGTAAAGGATTTAAAGAAAACACGTTTTGAAGAAATACAACTTTGCCTCTTCAAAGGAATTATTATCAGCCATTCACGTGGCTGATTGCTGTCCCTTAAATTGCGACTTCTGAGTTGACCAAATATACAACTTGGTCTTGGCCCCCTTGTCTTAAGTTCTTCAAGACACTTCTTGAGATTTCCTTTTGTCTCTCCCTTTTCTCTGAGTAAAAATTAGGGCTTTTGTTATCTTTATGAAATCTGTAATCGATCTTTGTATTTTCTTCAATCTTGAGTTGGAATATGAGAGTTTGATACTGTCATAGTTGAGATTAAATGGTGCGATTACTGATTGAAAGAGACAAGAGAGAAATCGAAGAAACACATGGTTTCTTCGTACATTTTGTAACGATTTCTCGGTTATTCTTAGTGGAGCTAATCTAATTGCAGATGCTCAATAGGTGAGTAAATCGCAAGACTGAACATTCGGACCCTTTAACGGGTGAAATATTCCTTTGTGTTCATTCGTTTAATTTTTCTGCAATTACTTTTGTCTGAAATCGTTTAAACCACAAAATAATTCGTATCTGGGCCTTACAAGTGGTATCAGAGCAAGTTACTGCGTGGAAAATTTCTTTTAGTTAACCCTACTTTGTGGATCTTGTGAACCTCATATCAGTTTTGTGAAATAAAATTGGTTTTCTCAAGGTTATAACTCGATTTTTTAACTATGTTTGCTTTGTTGTTTTTTACTCTTTTTTTTTTGGGTGACTCGAGATACTAACATTCTTTGTGTTTTATTGATTCTGTGACTCGTGCTAAGTTTTGATAGGTTGAGTTGACTCGCTCCGATTGATGCTGAGTTCCTCACTCACTATTGAGTCTTGGTGACTCGTTGGTTTCTTAAAGTGGTACTGCAAATCTTGGTCCGATTTTGGTATTTCTTAGTGCTTCCCTTATTCTGAAATAATCAAATTTCAGATTCTAGTATTTTCTAGGACCCCATTCCTTAAATTTTGTTAACTGTCTGTTGATTTTGGAATCGGTTGTTAAGTTAAGTAATTCCCTTCACTTTTCTTTGTCCAAGATCTCCTGCAAGGATCTGAAAATTTGAGGGAATAGTGAAATTAAGGATTACCAGCCTTAAACCATTTCAAATCAACTATATACTGTTTGAATTACAAAATATATTGATTCCGTGATCTACATAGTATGTAGACATAAGGTTCTTGTATCCAGCTTTATTAGTTTTTCATATTTATGTTAGCTTTGTAAGCTACCTGAATCATTAGACTCTGTGTGTTATATTATTACTACTGTGTGCCTATATCTATCATCATGTCCACTGCACATAAATTTGAACTTGGGACTTGGAATGGCACTAGAGACTTCAGTCTCTGACGCCAGAAAATGAGGGCCTTATTGCTACAATAAAGATGTGTTGCAGCTTTGGATAGAACCTGAGCTTCAATAAGTGCTTATAGGAGACAAGAGTTAAGTGACATTGCATGGAGTACAATTTTCTTACATCTATTTGATAATGTCATTAGAAAAGTAGGTGAACTACTTCTACTAAGGCCTTACGGACTAAGTTAGAAATATCGTACCTAACCAAAATCATGCTTAACAAGTGTTATCTCCTAAGGTAGTTCTACAACTTCAAATTTGATCTCTCATCTAATTTGGAAGAAAACCTTGATAGATTTAATAAATTGATTCGGGATTTAACCAACTATGATGAAAAACTTTTTGGTGATCAACAAGTTGTTGCTCTATTGAACTCTCAAAGTGATAAATATAGAGACATCAGAAATGCATTAGAATATGGGGTCAAGATCTTACTATAGACATAATAACTGTAGCCTTAAGGAATAAAGAACTTGAACTGAAGGCTGAATCAAAAGAATATAAGTACAATAAAGGGGTTGCACATAAAAGAGAGTAAATCAAAATAAGAAACAAAATCTGGATAATCCAAACAACCATAAGAAATGGAAATCTCATAATCCCAAACCCAAAGAAAAGAATAAGAATCATGTGATGGCTAAGAACCATATCAGAAAATATTATTATTGTAGGAAAACTGGATATGTAATAAAAGATTGTTTCAAGAAAATCTCTTATATGAAAGAGAGGAACAACTCTGACGATTCTGCAACTGTATCCTGCAAAGATGGACCTAATATTCACGGGTGGCTCTTGTGAGTACTACCAGAAGAGACTCAAAAGAATGGGTCCTTGACTCTGGATGTAGGTGTGTCCTACAAAAGATTGTTTTTCTGAATTTGTTGACCTTAGTGGAGGACAAATTCAGATGGGAAATGATATAAGTTGTCAAATAAAGGGTATTGGGAAAGTTGAATTAAAGTTAGAGAATAACTATATCCTTGAACTTGAAAATACAATATATGTACCTGAGCTTAAAAGAAACCTTATTTCCTTGGGAGAGCTTGATGATAAATACAATATCATGATTCATAAAGGCCTTTAAGTTTCCAACAAGGAAATAAATGTGTGCTTTCCTCTACAAAAATAAATGGTATATATATTGTCCTTGTTGAACCTGTTGCAAGTAATTGCTCTATAGCCATAAACTCTGATTTAAACACATCTTTAATTTGGTATAAAAGACTTGGCACATTTCTGAAAAGGGACTGATGATTTTAAAAAGACTTGGTTGCTTTGGAAATGATAAAATTGAAGGTTTGGACTTTTGTGAAAATTGTATACTTGGAAAAAAAATTACCTTTGAAAATTAGCATCCACAAATCCACTTCTATTCTAAAATATTTACATGCTAACCTGTAGGGGCCAGCATCTGTAAATACCTTAAGTGGATTTAGATACTACCTATTTATTGTTGATAATTTTTCAAGAAAAATTTGGACCTTCCTATTAAAACAAAAATCTAATACTTTTCAAACCTTCAAACAAATGAAAATTATGATTGAAAATCAAACCAATAAGAAAATCAAAGTCTTAAAAACTGATAATGGACTTGATTTTTGCAATTATGAATTTGACACATTTTGCAAAGAATATGGTATTTTAAGACACAAAACTATTACACATACCGCTTAGCAAAATGGAGTTGCTGAGAGAATGAATAGATACCTATTAGAAAAGGTGAGATATATGTTATATAGTTCTGGTCTTCCTAAGTTTTTTTTGGGTGAAGCCTTAAAAACAACTTATTTCATAAATAGAAGTCCATTAAGTGTTATTGATTTTCAAGTTCCTGAAAAATTGTGGTCTGGACATACACCTGATTAAGAGAAACTTAAAGTTTTTAGCTCCACTGCCTATTCACATCAAAGTGAAGTTAAACTTGAACCAAGGTCCTTAAAATGTGTTTTTCTGGGCGATGGGGAAGAAACTAAAGGGTACAAATTATGGATCAAAGGTCAAAATGGTTTTCAAGTGATTGTAAGTAGAAATGTTATCTTGAATGAGGATGACATGCCTTGTAAAATGTCAACTGGTGATAAAGCCTTTGAAACTCCACCTATTAGGGAAACTATCCTAGAAAATCAAACTGAAAATTCAGTTAATCGAGATGATCTGATTGAGGTGGAGTCCACTCAACATGAAATAAATGAGGAACAGGATGATAAAGAGGAGAACTGTAAGACC